>NC_139711.1:32716181-32858681 GCF_964188405.1 Protomyctophum parallelum | reverse complement strand
CACACACACACACACACACACACACACACACACACATGTCGTCATTGTCTCTGTGCTAAAAACAAGTCAATCAAATTGTATCTAATGTAGACAAAAAAGTATGAATAGTATATTATGAGGAACTTTTTCTCACCAAAGTCAAACAATCTTGTGAGCACTGCATGTGCTTTGCTTGGAGAGATTACACTAAGCCTAAGGCGCAAATTAAGCTAAATTAAATGTATAGGCTATTAACAGAGCCAGAACATGATATTAGTGGGTGTCCACCTAGCAAAACAAACGAGGAAAAAAACAGCACTATATCTTTAATTTACCTCTGGGGGCGTCGCCCAATAAATATGGATAACAGGATGTTGGGCTATTTGGTCCACCCTCAGCCCTCCTCCTCCTGTGCGGCGCTTATGTTTTCATTCCACTAGTCCCCAATGTAAGCATGTTCTGAATGCTCAGTAGCACAGCTCTCTTGAGAGATTTATACCTGAACTTACATAATGTTTACAGTAAATAAAATATGTTTAAATGATGTAGCCTTCATGGTCAATGTTAATGTGCACATTCATATAGTGCACACAACCTTCGCAAAGGCACACACGCCACACACTCCCTAATAGCACACGCTGTGGTAATCAACAGTATAATGCACATTGCACACATCACACACATGTCATATTTTGGAGGCACTATAGTTGCCTCTGCTCTCGGTGTGTGAATGTGTGTGGGTGAATGTAACGCACATGGTAAAGAGCTTTGGATAGAGTCCTCTCAGTGCCTGCTGTCGCCCGGGAATACACAAGGCAGAGAGAGTGTCTGTGGGGGGGTGCCCTGGGCGCGGCGGTCGCTGGGGTGTGGCCAGCAGTGGTTTGCTGCACCTGGCCGGCAGGTTTCGATCCACAGCCTGTTGGCCGGGTGTGGCCTTCCCTCCCGGTGCTGGTTGCGCCTCGGTGATGGCTGCGCCCGGGGTGCCCCTCTGTGGACTTGTCTATAGCTGGAAGCCTGGAGGAGAGGAGCAGTGACTTGGCCAATCACTGCTGACCCGCCAACTGGAGAGTGTAGTGGTTGAGGGTTGAAACACTCTAAGAAGGTTGGAGACCACCTGATGACCTCTCTTCCAGGCCAAGGCATCCATTAGAAATGGATTATATTCACATCTTTGATGTATTTACAAACTATAGAAATACAGACCATTATGTATAAACTATGAACAGACATTAGAAAAATTAGAAAATTATAAAAACTCACTAGAGTATCTTCCTCACTTGAACCAACAGAACAAACATGCTCATGCAACAACAGTTTTTACTTATCTCATGCACCCCACAAACACACACACACATGCACGCGCACGAAAGCATGCACACACGCACGCACGCACACACACACGAAAGCACGCACACACACACACACACACACACACACACACACACACACACACACACACACACACACACACACACACACACACACACACACACACACACACACACACACACACACACAAACACAGACAGACACACAGACAAACCCAAGGTAACCCTCTAGGACATGGAAATGAGGCAAGCGGAAATGGGGCTTGGTATAGTCTACAGAGATCAAGAGACAGAGAAATCCAGAGTGACAGTCAGGAATACACTGATGACAACAACAAAAGAATGTGAGGTCCGGAAGTTTGATGGGCAGACATTGATATGAAAGAATGAGAAATGAAGGGCAAAAGATGGAGATAGCAACCATAGATGCCGAGATGAGAGGGGGAGGAGAGGAGAGGAGAGGAGAGGAGAGGAGAGGAGAGGAGAGGAGAGGAGAGGAGAGGAGAGGAGAGGAGAGGAGAGGAGAGGAGAGGAGAGGAGAGGAGAGGAGAGGAGAGGAGAGGAGCACATGGCCCCTCACGGTGCTGATGGGCTCCATTAGGGCTGTAATGAGGAGAGTTATGGCAGGGCTGTTGCCTGGTTTGGAGACAGAGGAGAAGATGCCCTGAGCTGCTCAGTGCAGCAGAAATTCTCACAAAGTGCCCAGAGAAGTTAGTCGCTCCAGCACAGAGAGAATACAGAGGTTTAGATTGTTTCCCCCTTGCCCCTCTACTGCAGCTATTCTCAGCCTTTAAAATTACAAGGATCCTGGTCTGATTAGAGGCCACACACACACTCATTTGATATGACTTTTAACCCTGAAATGAACCTGTGACGGTCCAATTGCTTCCATTTGTACACCCGCCGAGTTACAGACTTAAGGGTCCATTTGTTTCCCAACTATCAATCATTTAGCTGGGAACCCCCTCCATGCAGGACCCCTGTACCCAGACTACACTGAGAACCGCTGCTCTCCTGTATGTACTCACATGAATCATGCTGAATATAGGAGGGTGAATAATGTAAGAGAAAAGAATGTGAGGATAATTCATGTACACACACACACACACACACACACACACACACACACACACACACACACACACACACACACACACACACACACACACACACACACACACACACACACACACACCCACCCACCCACCCACACACACACACACACACACACACACACACACACACACACACACACACCCACCCACCCACCCACCCACCCACCCACACACACACACACACACACACACACACACACACACACACACACACACACACACACACACACACACACACACACACACACACACACACACACACATTCTCACAGAGGAATGTGTCCATGCCAAACTAAGGCATGTCTTAGTTTGGATAGATAAACTAGTGGTGGATCAATAGCTCATCATTTTAACACCAGGACATAACATGAAAGGTCAAAGGTCATTTTTTAAAGTCTGGCACTCGTCAATAAGAAGGTCTCTGATAGGCCAAATTATCATTATTCATGCCATTAGTAATACAGTGTGCTAGTGATCATGTTGATTGTTTACAAATATGTCAATACCTGCATGTCAAGGTTTAGTGTCTGACTCGTGAGCACACAGTGTAATGTGTGGAGTTCGGTGATGATGAAGAAAACTTGCTGGGGCAATTAAAAAAATGTAACATTTTTCTTCATTTATAATACATTATTGTCAATAATTTGAATATTGAGAAAAGACTGCTGCTAGGGCGTATGAGATTTCCTGAAGCGTGTGCTTTTGATTGCTATACTGAAGTGCTCTCTAGTCTAGGCACTTACTCAATAACTTTGATGGCAGCATTCTAAAAGAAGTGAGAAACAGAGAGGATTGGGGATACAAGAGGACAGGACTCTAATGGTAAATGAAATGGTAAATGGTCTATATATTTATCCAAAGCGATTTACAATGTGCACAACAATCAACCATTCACAGTGCACACACACATTCACACATCGGTGTGAATATTAAATGGTAAAAGACCATTAAATGCATCAAAAGTAATCAACAAACTATACTATAAAAAATGGGCAAACAAACAATGGCCAAATTGTCAAATAATATAAGAAAGAGACAAACAGTGAGAGGCGTTGCGAGGCGGTGTGAGCATTGTGAGCTTGTAGATCAGCTATTTTCAGAATATGAATCTAATCACCTTCGACTGTGAGAAACCATATACCTGACAACTGATACAACAAGTAAGACGTGCAAACGCGGGAAGCGAACGCAGCTCGTAAATTGCAATAACAACAATTAGAATAAATTACTTACTTTTCTTTTCTTTTTAGTTAGTAATTTTTTTAAGTTTTCTACTGTGTGTGTGTGTGTGTGGTTGTGTGTGTGTGTGTGTGTGTGTGTGTGTGTGTGTGTGTGTGTGTGTGTGTGTGTGTGTGTGTGTGTGTGTGTGTGTGTGTGTGTGTGTGTGTGCTACAGCTGCGCCCTCTGGTGGCGGGCGGGTGGTGTCACAGCGGGACAGACAGACAGACAGACACACATACAGACAGACAGACACGATCTGCAGGGTCTCATTAGTGCTCATTGCATTCGCAATGACATTTGAAGTGTGTGTGTGTGTGTGTGCATGCATGCATGCATGCGTGCATAAATGCATGCGTGTGTGTTTGTGTGTGTGTGTGATTGCATAAGCAGTTAGGCACATTTTCTATTAGGCTATTGTCCCAGGAGACTCCTTGTGAGACATATTCCCCACAGGCCAAAATTAACACTCTGTGGGGGGCACCCTCTTCCCCTTAGGTCTGAACACTCTATCCCTGTTTCAACTATAGGCTACTGCATGTATACTCAAGTGTTTTTGCATGGTATGGGCGGGTATAAAAAGCAGAGGCCTCAATCCCTCAGCAAATCATACCCTATAGAGATGATCGTATGTTAATGTGTGTTTGCTTACCGGTATGCATCCATCAGTCCATCCTATTTTATTATTGATGTGGAATAATAATCTTTGCCTCCGAGGGTAAAGATTCACCCTTATAGGGTCCTTGTTTACACTCTGTGCTAAATTAACACTGGTTTGGCTCACCTAGCTGAGGATTCTGTGGTTCAAGATTAAAATAAGAACAGAAACATGCTGGTGTGGCATGATCCACAGAGTAACACCTGCAAACAGGAGATAATACCATTAGAGGTACAGTATGTGTACACAGAAACACACAGTTACATCAACCTCTACAAACATTCCAAAGCACGCACGCACGCACACACAAACACACACACAAGCTTACATGCGCTCAGTCCTCTGTATGTGTACACAGTTACATCAACCTCTACAAACATATTCCAACGCACACATGAACACACGCACGCACACAGACACACACAAGCTTACATGCTTACATGCGCTCAGTCCTCTTCTGCGTGTCATTCTGCCCCATCTAAATGTGTTTACTTGGTCAGCGCTCCCAGATGAGCTCCCAAAAACACTATCCATTTCCAGACAGCCAGAAGGGCCATCTACCATTCAAACACACACAGGAGGGCTGTTTTAGTGCTGCATAGATCACTGCCTGTCTTACATCAGGGAGATTCAACAACTTTGATTCAACTTTGATTCAACAACGTGTCCAGAGACAATGCTAAAACATTTCTTCTACTCTCGTGGCTCCTCCAGATAGTTCCCGTGTACGTATCTTGACAAATTTACCAGGCTAGCAATATCTAGAACCTTACTGATCTGATTCTCTGATCCTAATAAAGCTCAAGGACATTTCAGTCATACAATATATAGCTGCAGATCAGTATGGTTCTTTGAATGTTCTTCATAAAGCCTGTACTGTAGCTGCCCAAGCGAAGGAAATAAATCAGATCTATGAAGAGGGGACAAATTTATATTAACTTGTCTTTCTTATTGGTTCTGCTACCAGATCTTTCTTTTTTTTGGTGGCTTTCGCCTTTATTTTATATAGAGGGACAGGAAATGGGGAGAGAGATGCGGGGGTGATATGCAGTAAAGGCCATCGGGATGCCTGGACCATTGAGCCACGGCCCAGGCCAGCTACCAGCTCTTTCTAAGTGCAGCTGGCTATAGTGACAGTATAAATATCACACTATTAAGGCAACCGGACGGTACCACGCGCTGCACACGGTGCCCTTTTTTCACTTGAGCACCTGCCCCTCTGTGTCTGTGCACGCAACTGCAGACTGTGCCTATTGCCAGGGCATGGAACAATGGTAATCAGAATGCTCTTGAGAATCGAGAGTGCCATGAAGGCATGTTGTTCAACATGGTCCGGATGAAACGAAATGGACCACATCAATTAATTGTGTGGGAAAACAGACGTGCTACAGTGCCAATGCATATACAAAAACACAGACATTTAATGTATATGTTACAGGGATATTTCACTTTAAAATAAAATAAACATGAATATATATATATTTTATATAAAAAAAGAAAAAGAAAAACCACAGCCCCCTCAGGACATTCAAATGCGTGAGGGGGATTACTTTATTAAATATTTTTGTATGTTTAAAGTGAAATATGTCTTTCATAATATTCACATACTCAAACGAGAGTATATGGTCAAAAAAATAATAATTAAAGAAAAATGATGTATACTGTAGTAGCATTAAAAAGAAAATTGATCCACCAGTGCCCCTAGCTGCCTCATTCATATACAGCAAAATCCGGAGTGTTAATTTATAAATACACTCTGGATTTGACAGTGTTGTAATCATTATTAATGCTGATGAAGGTGGTAATCACCTGCCAGCTATGATTGAATTATATCACATCAGCAAATGAGTTTTCTCATTGTGGGAATACAAATGTGGCTTTGGGGTGACTTTGGAATGCCTAGTCTATCGTTCATTCTAGAAGACAAGGGTGCTGTGATCCAATGAGAAGCAGCGTTATGAACCTGGGACAACTGAACAAAGACTATGACAGACCAATGACAAGTAGAGACAACACGACCGTGTTGTCTCTGGCAACTGAGTGTGTGTGTGTGTGTGTGTGTGTGACGTGTGTGACATGTGTGTGTGTGTGTGTGTGTGTGTGTGTGTGTGTGTGTGTGTGTGTGTGTGTGTGTGTGTGTGTGTGTGTGTGTGTGTGTGTGTGTGTGTGTGAGAGAGGTGTGCGTGTATGCCTGTTTAAGTGTACATTAGAAAGAGAATGATAAAAGGACCAAAAAAGACAGAGAGAAAGGTTGAGAAGGACATCTTCTATCAATAAATGCACCAAGTCACTGTATGTACGTACGTGTGTACGTCTGTAATCCACATAACTCGAGAACCGGTCGCCCCACTGACAAATTCGACACACGCATTCCACACCCCCGCAGGGAGTGCAGTGCCCGGTGTCGAGTCCGTCGTCGGATAGCTCGTTGTCCAGAACGAGCACAAAAGCCCCTGCCCAGGCCCTGGACAGGGCCCAAATTAGCCAATTGATCACACATGATCACCCCTAGATCTCCATATATGGAGCTGGCCTCTTCTGACATCACAATGATGTTCTTACATCTCCATAGACTCCACATTTGGGCATGCCTGATACAAACACACACATGGGCACACACACACACACACACACACACACACACACACCCTCACACACACACACACACACACACACACACACACACACACACACACACACACACACACACACACACACACACACACACACACACACACACACACACACACACACACACACACACACACACACACACACACACACACACACACACACACGTCTAGTCTAAAGTGAAGATTACCATGGAACTTCCTGAGCAGATTCATGCTTCCCGGGGGGGGTGAACCTTAAAATGTTCAATTGTCACATTACCTTTCCCATAACACCATCCTCTAGACAAAGTATCTACATTCTTAGTCCCAGCCGTGAACGTGCAGGGCCCTAAACATGGACTGAGGACATTCTGTACCCTCTTGTTGTTGTCGGCCAGGCATAAACCTGAATATTTGCATGACGGGTGCAGGACAAACAATAATTTAACAATAATAAATAGAGTCTGCACACTGAAAATGAAAAAGCTCAGCTTATTTATTGCTGTCAATGTTTCGATCAGTTAATATCTTACGATTAACCCTATATTTTCTTTTTCGTAAATTAATGCCTTACTTTGTAACTAAAAAGTAGCAACAAATTGGAAGAGAAAGTGAAAGTATGCGGCCCATACTGTCTGAGTACCTGTTGTACCCGTCTGTCTGTATACCCTTTATGCCCATATATGGAGATCCCTATACTGTCATCAGTATTATGCCCATATTGGAATACCCATATATGGGCATACAGTATCGGTTGGATCAGTAGTTCTGGACAACAGGATATCCGAACTAGTCGATGGCGGGCATCGCACTCCCTCGAGTCCTTGCCTCTGCGCACGCCGAGTTTGAAGTTGGTGGCTTTCATATATGCACATGACCATATGGGCATATAGCGCCTAGCGGTCAGATCTGTGGCAAATCGTGAGTACAGTGCATACACTGCAGAATGAGTGTACAAATGGACCCATGGCTATAAGTATAGTCTACATCTGCCAGTGCAACCGGAGACTTACAGTAATGTGCATATTTGAACTATAAGGTCAGAACTACTTCAGTAATGTAATGGTCTAATGCAATTCCTTTAATATGAATCGCTTGGCTGAGGCACAAGTCAGTCAGAAAAGAAAGACCAATGCAAAATCCGGGTGGGTAGCCTGTCACCTAACCTGTTTCGAGAGAGAGAGAGAGAGAGAGAGAGAGAGAGAGACAGAGAGACAGACAGAGAGACAGACAGACAGACAGACAGACAGACAGACAGACAGACAGACAGACAGACAGACAGACAGACAGACAGACAGACAGACAGACAGACAGACAGACAGACAGACAGACAGACAGACAGACAGACAGACAGACAGACGGCAGGGGAGAGATCAAGTGAGGCACAAAAAGATGGCACATCAGTGATGAGAAGCAGGACAGCATTTCAAAGACAAAACAATTAAGGGATAAAGCAGGATGGAGGAGACATGCAGGAGTGACAGAGCAAAGGACGACAAGAGACTAGAGATGCAACCATGCTGAGAGTTCGCATCAATTTTATATGAGGCATCTGAAAACAAGCGGCCACCTTCTACACTTTCTATATACCATAGTTGACTGGTCGTGCTTGTCACATGCTTGTTGTGTGTGTGGGCATTGGGGAAAGGAGGATGTCTGTGTCACTCTGTCTCAGGGAATGAGACATTACCACAAGTGAAGGAGTTGAAGTAGTGAACAGAGGACGGAGAAGGAGATCAGCCAGAGAATCGGAGCAGCAGGGGCGGTATTGCAGTCGCTGTTGTGACGAAAAGAGAGCTGAGCCAGAAAGCAAAGCTCTCTTGTCTACCATGGTCAAGTGTGGGTCATGACCGAAAGAATAAGGTTGCGAATACAAGTGGCCGAAATGTTCAATGGGTGGCTGGCATCTCCTTTAGTGATAGGGTGAGAAGTTAGTCACACGAGAGAGAGAATCGGAGTTGAGTCGCTGCTTGGAAAGAAGCCAGCTTAGGTGGTTCAGGCATCTGGTTAGGATGCCTCTTGGGCGTCTCCCTAGGGAGGTCCTCGAGGCACGTCCCACATGGGATGAGACCCCGGGGCAGACCAAGGCGCAGTTGGAGGAATCGACTCACTGGCCATGGAACGCCTCGGGATCCCCCAGGAGGAAGTTAGTAATGTTGCTCTGGAGAGGGAAGGCTGGAGCTCCCTGGTGGAGATATTGCCCCCGCGACCCGACAACGGATAAGCGGTTGAAGATGGATGGATGTATGGATGGATGATGGCGTAGCGATTGACACCCACGGTGTGTGTGTGTGTGTGTGTGTGTTTGTGCGTGTGTGTGTGTGTGTGTGAGGGGGGGGGGGGGGGGTTGGGGCCCTGGGGGGGTTTGGGGGGGTTAATGGAGTATAGATGGCTGAATTCACAAGAGTGATTTATAATCTATGGCTGAGGAGGTCAAGGCCATAAAACTAGTGGAGATTTAATCCTAATCCAGTGGGTAAAACCGGCCAGGCATGTCACAGCTCTGAATTCAGGGCTACAGTGCTAGAAGCAGTGAAACTGCATGCCGAGAATTCATAAAATAAAATGTCTGACATAATTCATAATTCAATACGTTGCAGGCATACTGGCCCCGCCATGAAGGGAATAGGAACTTGTTATAATGAGGCATGTGTCTGACGGATGGGAGTACATTTCCCCAACAAGGGCAGAGAAAGAAAAAGTTGAAACACCCATGTGCTATGATTAGTTTTGTGAGGGAAAAGGGAAGCCCTCTGTTTACTTCAGAGAAGGATTGTTAAAAGGCCTTTATTAATTAGGGCATTACGTTATGCCCTAAGGCATTTAACTATAACCTTCACTCAAGTGGTAAATGGTGCATTTATATAGCGTTTTTATCCAAAGCGCTTTACATAGATTATGCATTGTTTACATTCACCCATTCACGCACTTAATGCGGAGAAAACCATGCAAGGCACTAACCTGCACATCGTGAGCAATTAGGGGTTCAGAGTCTTGCTCAAGGATATTTCGACACTAACTCTCGGGGAGCCCAGGATTGAACTGGGAAGTGGGAACCTCACGCTTCACCATCCAGCCATACTGGCCACTCTACCCCTGAACCCCTGCCGCCCCCTTCTGTGTCTGCTTCCCTTTTTCTCTAGAAGAACATATTTGTTGAGCACCCAGCTTGCTTGAGTTCACCACCTCAAGCCAGGAGCACCCTGTATCTTTTGTTCTTAATGATTTTGTGTAGCTTTGCATAATTTCAGCTGTCTCTGCAGCTGCCCTATGACTATATTGAAGTGTCTATTTGTACGTCTCTAAATGTTTTGATGAATTGAACATGGTGGACCCTCTTGTAAACAAGTGTAATGCTTAATTGGGTCGTCCACTCACAGTTAACAGTCTTTGTATTGAGTTTGTGCTTGAAATGTACTGTAATTCTGCAAACTGTTAATAAATATTTTAATCAATCAATCAATCAATCAATCCCCCTATGGCCAGATGTGAAAGCATTTGGACGTGAAATAACGTGTTTCCAATTTGGGGTTGATTCGTTCATATTATAATTAAGGCCTTTTTTAAGAAATAGGCCCCTCCTTTTGGAAGTCAATTACAGGCAGACGTTAATAACCAAATAGCTGTTTACCCCATATGGGTCCAAGGAATCAAGGTACAATAGGCCAAAAGGTTAATTGATCGGTCAAACAGTTTGAGAATTAGTTGAGGAGTAATTCACACACACTGCACACGCACGCGCGCACATGCACACACACACACACACACACGCACGCACGCACACACGCACGCACGCACGAGCACACACACACACACACACACACACACACACACACACACACACACACACACACACACACAGACAGACAGACACACACTTTGCCTACAATAGCAGATCTAACCACTTTTGACCCTACATTCTGTGAAAATAGCAGATCTACAACAGCTATAAATTCTGCAAAGATATTTAGTTTAGAACATTTTTTAGACTTGAGAGCTACTTTCAAAATGACCAGCTCAACCAGATCTACCCACCAAAAATATTATCCCTTTGCTGAAAATAGTTACATTAGGCAAACACTCTTAGAATGGGAAATAGAGGGCGGAAATGGAATTGGTAGGGTGTTTTTATATAACTTTGTAATACTGATGTTTGTGCGAAACTGCGAAACACTCTTGAAGACAAAGTATTGCATTTTGGGTTTTGAGCTTCCCTTTTTGATGTCTAATGTGAAGTCACCTTAATTCAAGTGGCAGATGCCAAAAATAGTTTTTTAAATAATTTAAATTATATTTTAGGGGCATGTCATGTGGTCTACCTGCACAGCCTGTGTGATCTACTGGTAGATCACGATCTACCTTTTGGACCCCCCTGGCCTACAGTATATGGTTTAAGTGTTTAAGCCATGCACACTAACGCCATGGACCACTAGCTTCCATGAGCAAGTCAATGTGGTTATAGCACATGTGCCTGTGTCTTATACGTTTAGCTGTGTACTGTAGTCCAAACATTAACTACTTCAATGCTACCACCACCACCACCACATTTCCTCCCCAGACTAAGTATCCTCTCTTGAACCTTCATGCCACTCTAGTGTGTCTTTTTGGCAGACTACAACAGGCAGTGCAGATGTGCACAGAAGCTTCTCAGTGGTAAGCTGGTTGTTAGAGCTATAAACCTCTAAAGCCCCATCAGCAATCCTGTTTTTCTTCATGCCTCAATTGGACCAGACACTAAAATAACCCTAGAAGACAACCTTGGGCACTTTGGATATCCTCTCTTTCTATTTGTCTCATGCACTTTCGTCCTGCCATTCCTTCACTCCCATCAATCATCTTTCACGTCTTGCACTTACAACTTACACTTACACTGATGATTGTGCACAAAGTGGTCACACAGGTTATGTCCTTAACAATACAAAAATAAAAACACATGGCTTTGATCCACAATTAAACCTCAGTAACCACTCTATCACATATGCAGCTTTGCCTAAACAAACACATGGACAAACACAGCCAAATAGGCTTATACACTCAGATCTGTGTCTAGAATGTTGCTTAATGATACATGATGAGACATCTCGTTTTGGGATGATCCCACTAGCCAGGACCTTAATATTATCCTTTTAGCCCAAGTGTTACTTTCCATGCTGTTTACTTTGACTAATACATCAATCAATGAATCAATTAATTAATCAATAATCAATCAATCACAAATTCAAAGTGAGCTATACATTTTTGGAGCAGGCTAAGTAGCTATAAAAACAGAGGGGAGCTTTATTATTTTCTTTTGTTTTGTAGTGAGACAACTTCAAAATCTATAAACATGTAGGCTACCTATTCCCATAATTGTGCAAACTGTAGGATATTATCAATTCGAATTAAAGTATTTTAAATATCAAATCATATTCAACATGTAGCCAAGCATTCTTTTCCTCTCTTTTTTTGATATAAGTCAAGTCCACTAGGCCTACCTCTGAAGAGAAAGGTCATCCAAATATAGAATCCAACTGGACCGAGTCCCCGAAACTTAGGACACCGCATGATGGCACCGTTCACCCGGACTCGGCAGCAAGCTCTCAGTGTGGGATAGAAAGGACGCTGCGCTGGCTTAGCTGTGATGTGAACGTTTGGCTGTAAAGAGCAGGAGGAGGAGGAGGGGAGAGGCGGATGATACCGACAGACAGAATGAGTGAGTAGAGATTGGCGCGTTCATGCTTAAAAAGTCCCCTAAACTATGAAGCGATCAAGTGTGAATAGTGGGGCGCGCACAACATGCAGCCAGGCATGGATGGGGTTTTAATTCATGTGTGCCGGCTACAGTGCACTGAGTGCAGTCTACAACGCAAAATAATAATTATAGACTAAACTCAGCCTACTGAAAGTCGCGATTTGAAATGGGATTCCAGACTTTAATGTCATACATACTTGTCTTTTCATGAGTTTTCCTCTGCCTGCCCTGGCGCGCACCTGCAGGCTGCCGCCGCCCTCGACTGTCCCAGCGAAGCCTCTTGAATCGATTCGTAGGATATGGGCCTGGTAAAGGGGGATTCGGGAGCCTCGTTGGAGGCTATAGTATAGGGCGGAATAGTAGAAATGAGAACTTATGCATGTTTCTAAAAACAAAAGATCCCAATATAGGCTACTAATGCACACAATATCATCGCACTCTCATGAACAGATATATCTTGCCTGCACCAATGGAAATTAAGCTTTAGCCAGTATACAGCCTGCACCTGTCGTAGGCCTACACCTGCACTCCGGCCTACCTTTCTTGGACTCACAGGCCTAGGCCTACTACAGTAAAGTGTAACATCGGTGTGAGTACCGGGCAATATTAGACTTTTGTGTCTTTTGGCGTAGAGCTTGTATTACCTGTTCTACTTTGCATTGTTCTATGTTGTCTTCCCCACTGGTATGGCTGCAGCTGTATCTAATGTGTAATCAGTCCTCGTGTGTATATTGGGGATTTGGGGCGCGTTCGGAAATAGTGCACTGAGCCCACTGTGCAATGCAAACTAATAGGCTATAGTGCGCTGAGCGCTCGGGTGTGGTATTTCCGAATGCGCCCTTGCCCTTGGTCTTGTTCCCCAGTCAGTCCTTGTCGAGTAATTTGTTTGTGTCACATCATGTTTAGTGTTTGTGTCGTTTTCTCGGCGTTTTCTCAGTTAATTTGTATTAGCTGTTGAGTTTTGAACTCTGCATGCCTGCCTTGCTGTCCTGCATATATAGGTCCTCGACACCACCAGATCGTGACAGTAGAACATGTATACCAGCACACTAAATAAATGAATGAATGAATGAATGTCCACATAATTATTGGAAGATTCGTTTAGACCTGTCCATGGTGCTGAAATTATTTGCTTTGTAAGTGGTGTTTTGCTTATAGCTACAGACTAGTCTACACTACAGATTGCCTTTAAGTGTATAGAAGCCTGCTGATTGATAGCTGAAGGGGCATCTAACCCTTTAAACCAAAGCAATAGGCTACACAGCCTACACCTACAACATGGATTTAATAATCTGTAATCACACACAAATAGGCCCGTATACCCTTATTGGCCATTTTAATTGTGCAAGCGCGCACACGCACGCACAGCGCACACGCACGCAAGGATGCATGCACACTGCTGGGAACTGCATGTGCATATTTCAAATATTTAATTTAGATAGAGAGAGAGAGAGAGAGAGAGAGAGAGAGAGAGAGAGAGAGAGGGAGAGAGAGAGGGAGAGAGAGAGGGAGAGAGAGAGGGAGAGAGAGAGGGAGAGAGAGAGAGAGGGAGGGAGAGAGAGGTCGTAAAATGTATTTGATGGCTGTAAAGGGTGACGTAACTGAGTATCCACCTCTATCTTTTTATGTCATGTCAGAACAAGTGTGCAGGGTTGATATAAGAGCATTGCTATCAACTTTTCTTTTCTATCTTTGTGCTTTGCAAGGCTAGTGTCCTGAACCCCAAAACAAAAGTGCATGCCAATACAGAAGTCACTCAGCCTAGCGTGTGTGTGTGTGTGTGTGTGTGTGTGTGTGTGTGTGTGTGTGTGTGTGTGTGTGATAGAATGAGGTCAGTGTTTGTGTTTAAGCGGTTGGCTTTGATCAGTTTGATGTGTTAGGCTTGTGCACCTTCATCTGTGACAGAGATGGCATGGGTTGCAAACCTACCGCAGGTGTGCATGCGTGTGTGTGTGTGTGCGTGTGCGTGTGTGCGCGTGCATGCACACATGCTCTCGCATGTGCTGGGCGTATGTGTGTGTGTGTGTGTGGGGGGGTTGATTGAATACCTTAATTTAATTTACAGTAATTTCTTCTTTTCATGTTTTTTCCATGTCATGCCTTCATGCAGTTTCTCAATATTTATTAATTTCACATTTACAAAAGCTAGTTTGTTAAAAGTTTGTTAAAAATGTTCGAGAGCAGAAATGCAGCCAGTTTCTATCAGAATTTCTAGATTTGAGGTAACCGGGTCACGCAGGGGTACAGTTCCTGCCCACCATGATTTCCTGTAAGGAAGTAATGTCATTGATATTATGGCTACAGTCAGTTGTACTACCTGAAAAGGAATGACACATACTGTAGGAAGATCTGAAAGATGGCAGACCATGCCAGCTTAGTCTCAGGAATGACACCTCAGACCTGATGTGCGTGCAAGCCGTACATAGGTGAAAAATATTCAGGAATTGTGGTCCTTTGCCGTTTGGCAGCGTGCACAGGAAATATGATACTGGTCGACCTAGTACTTTGCAAGATTAGATTTACACATGGCGGAGATGATAATAATAACTACGGCTGACAACACAAAGGTTTGTTCAAAGTGTTCCACAACGACAAACTTCCAAGAATACACACACACACACACACACACACACACACACACACACACACACACACACACACACACACACACACACACACACACACACACACACACACACAGTACTTAGAAACACATTGCATAAATAGAGATGCACTCTATAATTGATGACTTCCTGCTGGACTTTTATTCATAGTCTCTATGAATTATGTCTTCTTGTGCTGTGGTCACCGTTGTCCTGCCCACAGAAGCAGCAGCAGAACTTTAACGAGATCTTTAAGGATCCTATTTAACATTTGAACACATTTAACACTGTACAACCTACAGTTCAAGACTTATAGCCAATAGTAAAGTGGCCTGGTATTAGCCTCGCATTAGCCAGACCTGACTCACATATTGCTCCATGGTATTATTCTGGACTTCGGCCTATAGGCAGAGAGTATCAGAAAATGACCAGGGCCAATCAATGACTGAGTTTCAACTGATTGGCTCTCAACCCAACTTTCTGCCTATAGAGCGTCGCAGTCTTTTCAAAAAGTATTTATTTAAAGACGTTTATGACTTGGACAAAGCCAACTCTTGTCGTGACAAATCATGACAATAAACACAATGTTTTGGGCCAAACAAAGAATTAGAAAGTAGAAAAAAACGGCAGTTTACAACACTTTTTTTGTTGCTTTTCTTCTTTGGAATTATTTGTTTGGTCCAAAATATTGTGTTTGTTGTCATGATTTGACATGACTCGAGTTGGCTTTGTACGACGCTTAAAAGGTCTTTAAATAAATACTTTTTGAATTCACCGTTTGAAATATGGTGTTAATGCTCTGAATTCAGATGAAATGAGTGAGTGAAAAATGTGTGGAAATGTATTCCAAAGCTAGTCCTGCAATTCTGTTCCACAGTTGCTTCCACTCTTAGCTACACTTCACACTTCATGAAAATCACTTTAAATGTAGCTAATCCATGTATACAGAGTTCTTCCAGTTTGTTTATTCAGAATAATTCTCTCATTAACAGGGCTATTTCCAAATCTGCTCCTCTGCAGATTCCTCTGACAATTTCTATTGTCTCGAGTCTTGTTTCTATTGTTTCGAGTCTTGTGTTTTATGTTCAAACTGTTCAAACTAACTGTTAAGCCACTGGTGAAGCAATTTCATCAAGTGCACATTTTCTTCATTTCATCGTAGACTGAAAACGGATTTCATTAACTCTGCTGTGAGGAACAAAGACTGCAGAAGCAGACAACCCGCAACACTCCAAATTAGAAGAGTATATTCTTGTAGGTGCAAGGCTCAAAGATACAAAATTGAAAGAAGGAAGTGCCCGCACTCAATAAATGTCCTTTTCACATTTTACCTTTGGCTCTGACGAGCCAACAGATTATTACCTCTAACAGATCATTTCGGCCAGGTGGCCGAAACGTGTCCATTAGAGGTAATAATCCTCAGAGAGGACTAGAAGTAAATGTATTGAAAACTGGAAATACTCCAGTAAGTAAATGTGCTTAGTTACTTTACACAACTGGACAAAGTGCATATAATGCAGAGGCAGACATAGCACATTATGCAAGCAATACCTTGTGAAGTACACCACCCAGTGGTGGAAGCGTGCATGCACACATAACCAGTTTCATTGACTGCATGTGGTGTGGCGGTAACATCTTTTGCGAGTGAGTTTGAGCATTAAAATAAAATCTATTCTGCATTACCCGTCCCATGGCACCACTAGAGGGACCTATATGATTGATTCTTTATTGCAGACTCAGGGGAATCCATATCACAGTACAGAACAGCAACACAATAAATAAAAAGATAATAATATAGAAAGAAATATACAATAAAAAGAGTTCCACCATATTCAGTTTCAAACATACAGACAAGTTCGCCAATGGTTCCACATGGAACCTGACAGAACTACGTATCGGGTTAGTGATGACATTAATGATGTAATTTACTGACTCAGATACCCTACACATGAATTTATACATAAGATTGCGTTATTTGCGTAGCACAGCAGAGCAGGTGGGAACCCCAACACTGACAAACATTTTACTTGCACTGGAGCTTCTTGGAGCTCTCAGAAGCAGCCTCATACAGTCATTGTATGCCACTGTCAATCGTCTGAAACTGGTGGACTTTTAGGAAGAACTACAGATATTAAATCACACATTGCTAGGGTGGTGATACCTCCAGCTTTGGGAATATTAAAGCTATACAGTAGATAAACTTTCTGCTTTTAGATTTAAATGTATTCATATTCTTATTCGCACATTATTATTCAGAAGTAGGCTATAAGTAAGAGCAATATCCCCACTGTGTGAATATTATCAACATGCATTTGCAAACACATAATCCTACAGACTAAATAGAGGTAGATGGTATACTGTACATACTGTAGGCCTACATTAAAGATGACAAATACAATATAAAGTATTGCAAAGACATTTATTTGTGTGAGCGCTTCAACAAAACAATTGGGGTTTGCGTGGTCCATATAATGTAAAATTTCACCAATCATGGAATAATCAATTATTACGGTAAAACAGTCGTTTTTACTATTTGCAAGATTTCACTACACTCACTGACATCAAGCTGGTTGAAACAATTATCTGTGTGGAGCATCCAAAGCTACTGAATTTGTGTTGTATTCAAGGTTGTAAATTTACTGAAATAGACAAGAACCATTTTCAACAAAGGAGAAAAAGTCAACAGTCAAGGAACAACATAGCGCTGTAATGAGATCCCCAGACACAACTCCACAAATAAGATCGACCAATCAGTGACCTTAAATAAATGCTGCCATCCCACTAACTCAGGCTAATAGTAAGTCTTTAATGCTGTGTGTCATGATGCATACTGTACATCTGTTGTGACGTCAAATAATCAATAATATAAGGTAGTTTAGCTGTTGCTGGTTCCAAGCAAATTCAATTGCCTTCCCTTTTTCACCTGCCATATATACAGTATAATCATAATGTCTTAGATCAGTGGTTCTGCAACCTCTGGATCAGGGCCCACTCGAAGATCTCAAAAGACTACTAAAACTAAATAAAACTTTGCCTAATCGGCTGCCCTGTTAAGAGGTCAGATGCGTGGGCCACGTGCATTTCCACAGCATGTTTATCTTATTGATCTTATTGATTGTGTTCCAGCTTGGACCAATGGAACTAACGTAGTAGGCTATATTTTAAGTTCCTATTTAGCGATTAGCATTAATAGTATCACAATGAAAACTCACTTTTCAAGGTTTTAAATAAATTAATACCATTACTTTGTTATATTATCTTTAGAAACTGTGTTTTGCCAATTTAGAGGCCAGACGCCCCACGGCCCCGGCCCACAGGTTGAATTACTGTTTTATAGATTGTGCTTCTGGTTGTGGTGTGATAACTAGTGCATTAATGTATGTCTGATGACCAATATCAAACAACCTCTCCTTACTCTTTGCATTGTTTGTGACATCATTTGTATCTATCTTATCTTATCTTATCTATCTTTGTATCTATGCAGTTCATTTTAAGTGATGAAGGAATACCTTAATGATGTGTATTTGTGAGAGCCATTTTTATTCACACTTAGCTCATGTAGAATTTGAAAGGTAGCACCAATTATAATACAAATGGTCAACATATATAAACAATTCTGCACTTTCAGGTTCCTGAGTGGCTAAAGGAGCTACTGTATTCATCTGCATATGGGGAGGTGGTGGGCTACAGTATGTGCTTATCTTGGTGGGTCTCCCTCATAAAATAGACTCTTAGAATCTCGAGTGGAGATCCTGGTTTCCTGGTCAAAAAAGGTTAAATAAACACAAGGGACCACTAGTTAGAAGGTGATCCACCTTCTTCAATGGTGGTTGTAGGAGGGACTTTGAAGAACATCTGTAGAGCTGGGGTAAAGATAAGGATGGTACCAAGTACTGCCACACTGATGAAAGCCCACAGGAAGATCCTGTCCAACACCTGGGCCACAAACTTCCAATCCTGTACCACCTGGAAGAAATGTTAGGGAAAATACTTAATATATAGATGGTATGTATGAGAGCTAAAATCACAAGCTAAACTAATGAATTTACAGCATGTAATTCTGCTTTTAGATTACATCCTTGTAAGTGGATGTTTGTCCATATGTAGCCATATGTGTCCAAGCATGTCACTATTTTAATAGATAGATTATTATGAATAAATTATTTATACACAATGCAAATTCAGTATGTCCACTATGTCCACCTCATATCAAGGGGATATAAAATCTTCCTGATATGAGGGGACACTTGCCTCCACCGTTTTTACTTCTACCCCTTTCCTCCTATGTAATTATTAGCATGAATTATATTAATGTTAATATTGTATGTGTGTTACTGTACATCTGTGCTGTTTACATCTTTGTCTAATAAAGTATTCAGTCAATCAAAGTTTCAATAGCATTTCATTGTAATAGTTGATTTGCATCACGTCTGATCTCTCATTCTAACATTATACAACATTCCATCGATCCTTGCATGGGCAACAAACCTCACGAATGAAGTGCTCTTTGCGAATGTGTCTGCTGATGTAGCGAACGGAATAGGTTGCTTTCTCCATCATGGTAGCCCAGGTTTCATCGTCCTTCCCCTCGGAGGTAGCCTGCCCATTGCTGCCTCTCTGGCTTCCTCTGCTGTGACTCCAGGACCGAGGCTTTGCCTCAGGACTCTCAGGAGCCAGCTCAGGGTAGTGGTAACGGTCGATGTGACCTCGCATGCAGAGCATTTTCGGAAGCTTCTGGAGGAAGAGGTTTCGGACCCAAGGGGACATGGGGTGGTAGGTGGTTGAGGAGCGGTGGTGCACATTAATGACGAAGACGGTAACGATGATGGAGAGAGTGACGAAGATCATGATGAAGAGCAGGTACTCTCCGATCAGGGGGATGACCTTGGAGGAAGAAGGGATGATCTCCTCTATGACGAGGAGGAACACAGTGAGTGACACCAGGACAGAGGTAGAGAGTGACAACTTCTCTCCCTCATCCGAGGGGAGGTAGAACACCAAGACGGTGAGAAACGACAAACCCAAACACGGGATGATGAGGAAGAGTGTGTAGAACAAGGGGAGCCTCTTTAGGATGAATGAGTAGGTGAGGAATGGGTATGAATACAAGCCATCCCTCCGGATCCCCTTGGCTCCAGTTGCGCTGAGGATTTCCCATTCCCCGTTGTCGAAGAAGTCCTTCCGGTCCACCTGGATGCCCATTAGAACCAGGTCCACCATGTTACCATCGTAGGTCCAGGAGCCAAATTTCATGGAGCAGTTCTGGCGGTCAAAGGGGAAGAACGTAACGTCCATGGTGCAGGCAGACTTGTAGCTAGCAGGTGGTGTCCAGGTGATTACCCCATTGTACTTGACAATGGCTTTAGTCATCAGGGAGCCCTCAAAACGACCATCAGCGCTTAAGAAAGGAGCATCATAAGTCACAGTAATGTCATTCCTCCAATCATTTGATCATTATCATCAGTCAAATAATTTGAGTGCATTCCAGACAATTATTACATTACAGGATGATTCTTACTTCTCATAGAGGACTATGTCTGGAAGCCAGATGGTTTCAGAAGGAACTCTGATGTTGGTAATTCCACCATACTCCTCCGGGTTCCATCGCAGCTTGTTATCAATCCATTCCTGGTGAAGGTAAACATAGTATCCATTTGATTAGGATTAGATTTTATAAAATGATACCTTATGAATCAATTAAATTAAAATAAAAGCAAATAAATACCATTCCCATCCACTGAATAAATATCAGCATAATTATGACAAGGATGTTAGGATAACCAACTACTTGTTCCTCGTGTGGTTCATTCTCAACTTCTCAAGGTGTGAAAGAATGGCTATTTCTTATCTCATTTTGTAGAGATCTTTTCACACTTAGTTATTTGAACAAAATGCAATGCAATGTATTGGACTGCAAATATAATCACAATATATAATCGCATACAAGTGGAAAAGGAAAAAGGCTGACTTATGTTTTGCTTTGTTCATGGCACTGCTCATCAGCACTGAACAAAAATTGGCTACACTTTCAACAAAAGAATAGAACATTGTTATGCGATGCATTTGTATGTACTTGTTATCGTCCAAAAGTACAGTGTGACAGGAGATGCAGTCGTATTTTAGATTATGGCACCCTTTGGGAAAAAAACAAAAACAAAAAACAAATAGACATCCTTGCTCTATAGCAAAATATGTTTTTGGGTGTCTTACGTACCTGCCACAGCCACACATTGGTAGTCATCAGCTGATTCTTCTCATCCTAAAGAGAAGGGGAGGGGGCGCACACAAGGTACAGTAAGGTTAGAGACAATTATGGACATATACTGTAGCTTGATTGAAATTGCATGTAGTCTGTGGTACTAGTGGTAGGACATCATTTCCTCTTCCTCAGTGGTATTGGGTTCACTCTCATTCGATTTTCTGCAATATCTCTTCCTGGCCTGTTGAATTGCAATATCAAGGCAGGTCCTTTGTTTACAATAAGTGGATATAGTACAGCATGGGTTCAAGCTGGCCATCTATAATTATAGAATGCTAGTGGATAGTACAGCATACACAGTGATTGGTTCAAGCTGGCCATCTATAATTATAGAGTGATGGAAAACAGAGGTTTATTTCCACCAGAGACGGGGTAAAGGTTACTATAGGTCAGACGGAGACAAGACAGATAGAGATAGTCAGACAGGCAAATACATACAGTAGTGAAATTGGTACTGCTCGCCCATAGGCAGACAGAAGACAAAATGACCCAGATGAACACGGATGTACTCAGCAAGGGATAGAGACATCATTGTGAGGTGAGCAGAGGGACAGAGTGAGTGAAGAGATAGAGACATCATTGTGAGGTGAGCAGAGGGACAGAGTGAGTGAAGAGATAGAGACATCATTGTGAGGTGAGCAGAGGGACAGAGTGAGTGAAGGGATAGACATCATTGTGAGGTGAGCAGAGGGACAGAGTGAGTGAAGGGATAGACATCATTGTGAGGTGAGCAGAGGGACAGTGAGTGAGGGATAGAGACATCATTGTGAGGTGAGCAGAGGGACAGAGTGAGTGAAAGGATAGAGACATCATTGTGAGGTGAGCAGAGGGACAGTGAGTGAAGGGATAGAGACATCATTGTGAGGTGAGCAGAGGGACAGAGTGAGTGAAGGGATAGACATCATTGTGAGGTGAGCAGAGGGACAGAGTGAGTGAAGGGATAGACATCATTGTGAGGTGAGCAGAGGGACAGAGTGAGTGAAGGGATAGACATCATTGTGAGGTGAGCAGAGGGACAGAGTGAGTGAAAGGATAGAGACATCATTGTGAGGTGAGCAGAGGGACAGAGTGAGTGAAGGGATAGAGACATCATTGTGAGGTGAGCAGAGGGACAGTAAGTGAGTGAGTTGTAAGCGTCATTTGGCCTCGGCCTCAGCTGTCGGCCTGAGTTGGATGTCGTGGTGATCACACAAAGCAGAGGTGAACCATAATCTAATACGGAAGCCGCACAGCAGCCATGGAGAACCATGAGGGGAGATGGATACTGCTCTCTCTCTTTCTCTCTCACACACACACACACACACACACACACACACACACACACACAATCCTGCGGAGCCATAAAGACAATGCACTCTTTCTCTTCCTACATCCAAATACAGCACACTGCGCACAGCATGCATGCATTAAACTTAAGACTTGAATTTCAACTTCCGTAAGCTAGCTTGTAATATCAATATTTCAGGCACGAAGAGTGACTATTCCATTAGCATCCTGTGCTTTCTCTTCTCAAACACCTGAACCATCTTAACAGATACTTTGAAATATTAAAGACATGCCCCTGTGAGGTGATAAAAAGGGATCTATTTCAGAACCCTGCATAAAAAAAGAAAATAACACAATTTGCTGTGAGTCTCTGTGGTTTGAAGCATTGGTTTTCAACGTGGGGTCCAGGGTCCGCGAGGGGGATTCTAGGGGGTCCCTGGTTATGTGATTGATTGAATGATTGGATAGTTAGGAACCAAATGGACACTTATGGGTTTGTAACACTGACAAGTGTACAAATGGAACGAAATGGAACCTTACGGGTCCATATTGGCCATATAGAGCAGGGTTTCTCAAAGTGGGTGCTGTGGCAAGTCCAGGGGTGCCTCAGAATACTTTGATAATATTTGTAATTTATCAATGTCACTTGCATCCATGGTTACTTGGTGCATTCTTTTTCAGTCTACAGTACACCAAGTCTCTTCACCAAATATAGCACATCTACAAGCTCACAGCTTTTAGATCGGCATTTTTTAGTGAATGTTCCCCCCAGAATAGGGATGAGGTTTAAGTGGTTAAACGTATAACCTTTTTTTAATATGTATATATATATATATATATATATCTGTCCTGGAAACTGATATTCTCTCAAGTTTTCCTCATGACATTGTATCGTATCTTAGGAGTACTATGGAAATGAATTCATGCCATGTGTGTCTGTGTCCTCACCACATCGACCAGCTGTGAGATCTTAAGTCCAAATCGCACTCTGATGGTGTCATTGGCACGTTGGATGGGTCTGACCCAGCGCTGGTAGCCCTGGAACAGGTTCCTCAACAGGGCGTCCTCCATCTCCGCCAGGGACACAAACTCCCCTGGAGCTGCAAGGACAGAGTAAGCAAGGGAGAAAGTGAGGAAGAGAGGGAGGAAGAGAGACCAGGGCTCTCGACAAATAGCAATTTTCAAATTCCTGCAGAACTCACGATTTTATCCTAATCTTATCCTCAAGGCACTTTGGCCCCTTTTCCACCGGTTGGTTCCCAATGGGAACTGGTTCAGTTTTTTTTGGATCTTAGTCCAGTTGTCCAGTTGAGTGGGCAAAACCATACCTATATTAGATTGTTATCACCATGAAACTTCCCCAATTGAGTACTTACACGAAGACAATGATTTATTGTATTACAAATTTTACATTTTTAAATATGCGAATGAGGCATAGGAAAATGTGCAAAATAATCGAAAATATGGAAAAGCTACTACTGTGGAAGGGTTATCATGTATTCATTTACTTGTATTGATCCTATAAACAATTTAATATAGGTCTAGTTTTTCCCACCAATTTTGGAGCTCTGGCTCATGGACTAAGAACCAAAAATAACTGAACCGGTTCCAATTGGGAACCAACCGGTGGAAAGGGGGTCTTTGAGTGTCAGAATGCAAAAACTATGTTGAGCTATGCAGGGCTAATTGTTCAATATCATGTGGATAGCAATTAGGGTTGGTGGGTACAGTACTACATGCACGCACGCACGCATCATGGAATAGTTGTCTGGCTACGTGAAACTAAGGTCACAATGATGATGGGCAATGGATGGGAAGTGACCAGTGTGGGATACAATGGCTTATATTCTAGAAAGACACGTTGGAGTCCTTCATCCTCAGGTGGCCTGTCTTTGAAATGACAGCTAGACTCTGTGACACTAACAAGAAATGGCTCATATGTCAGACATGGGGGAAGTCAGCATACCGTTGCTGTCAGGCAGAAATCTCTTATCTCCACATGTTGTGTTTTTCCCCCATAAATGAATGCCCTACTTGATCATAGTATACAGCGTCACACAAAAGCATCAAAATAGCAAATCCACAAGCTTGCAGAATTTGAACCCTGAAAAGTAACAGTTTTGTGGCCACCATGCCCACAGGGGCTTGAGCATTATGAGGTTGTCCAAGTGTAAAGCAAAGCAGCTCGCAAAATACTGCTCAATCTCCTGCATTATAGGCAGTCGCTCTATTTGGAACACATCCTGTAGTACCTACAGGTCTATCCATAATCGTCCCAGTGTTGGTAATATGGCAGATGGAAGACCTAGCCTGATATGTTCTCTGTGAATGTGTCCATGTTTGTTGTTTTCTGTTGTTTACATTCATGTGAACTTCAAACATCATCAGTGCATTCAAAGCCATGCACTGATGATGTTATTTTGTTATTATGTGTGTGTGTGTGTGTGTGTGTGTGTGTGTGTGTGTGTGTGTGTGTGTGTGTGTGCTGGGGGGGGGGGGGTCACCAAACTTATACAGCAACTGGCCCAAGACACTGTTGATGTTAGTCTAAAATAAATAATGAGCGGTTTATTATCTCTGAGTTGGCCACCAGTGCTCATGATGACATTGATGAGCCTAAATGTGGGTCTGAGTGAGAGGAAGGTTGGATGCTGACAGCTGGAGCCATGACATCCAACACCTGCCCCTCTTTGTTCTGTCAGCAGAACCATGCTGGTCAGCAAAAACGGGGAGCGCGCATGCACGTCTCTGGATACATTATCCCACGGGACTGATTACGCAATAGCCAGGTTTAACGTGCACCTTGATAACAGTTATTAAGGTGGATATAATGCGAGAATGCATGTACACATCTCTAAACCTCCATCAAGAAATTAATAATAGACATTATTATACTGTGATTTCAGAGTGCTGTTGCCTTATCGCCAGTCAGTCTCTTCAAGGTTTAAGTTTGTATGAGAGAAATTCCGTGGAACACAGATGGATGTTGACCGCAAGCAGTCAGTTATCTTACCTGGGATAATAGCGAGGCAAAGCGGAGAGAACAGAGACAGCACGAGGCAGATCCGCAACTTCATGATGTTGGCTTTTGTCGATAGACACCCCTATATTCACGCAAGAAACAGTTTCACATTTTCACTACCCCTGTAGCCTGTAGCCTACATAATACACAGAGGTTACAACTTACAACGGAACCAAATGAACCGTAGCAGTGTAGAAACCTACTAGAACCATGTCCATGCGTAAAGCGCGCTCCCAATCTTCCCTTCACTTCACGAGCGCAGGGACTCCAAATGTGGAGACGCAGTGTGGCACAGGCGACGCGCCACGGCCGCTCCAGCGCGCAGCGCAGCGGAACGGAGGAGTATGGGAGAATGATGATGATGATGATGATGATGATGAGATGAAAAACGATGCCCGAGGTGGGGGCGGGGCGGCTAGGGCCGGTTTGGGGAGGAGGGGGGGGAGGCTCACGTGGAGTTTGAAAAGCAATCCTTCACCAATCAACCGGCCGTGCATGCAGCTCTGCTGGCACACTGCACTAGTGTAGCCTACGCAGCATGGGATAGCCTAAGCTCTCTAAAAGGGTTTATTGTACATCTGGAAGACTGGAAACTCCGGTATATTTGTTTCATGTGTTGCAAATAGCCTAGTAAGACTACAATTGTAATCTCTTAAAACGAGACACACACAAGATGGGAGGGATGCTGATTTAATAAGGGGAATGACAGCTACAAAACCTTAATACAAAGCCTTAATTTGAGCAATAAAACACTACCGGGCCAGTCTTCCCCATCCCCAGTCTCTAACTCTCTATATCGAATGTGCCGTAATGGATGTTGTTGAGTTCAATTGCACGATGCGTCCACTGGAGGGCGCAAATAGCAGTAAAAGTCACAACCAGGCAGGCGAGGCTACATGTTCACTCAGGTGTGTTCGGAAAGTTAACTGATTGAAATACAGTAGTTAGTGCCAACGTCCACTTCAATGTATATCACAGTGATAAACGAGTATGGTGCGATGTAAATGTAAACGTAGGCTAAATGTGGGAAAGGTGTCTGGGAAAGAAGTTGAGTTAAGAATGATTATTAATGATAGACTAGGTAGCCTATAATGTCTACTTCTTTACTACTAATTCAACCCAATAATTAATTCAACCATGCACCCTGCCTCTGTCTGGTCGAAGACCGCCACGCCAGGTAGGTAGGCCTACAGTATATCCATTCTCATTCTGCTTGTCATGTTTTATCATCTGGCCCAGACAGACATCAGGCACATGCTATAGCTAACATGTAGCTAACAGAGTCAAACAGTCTCTCTCTCTCTCTCTCTCTCTCTCTCTCTCTCTCTCTCTCTCTCTCTCTCTCTCTCTCTCTCTCTCTATCTCTCTGGGCTCATGGGCTATTGGTTTTAAGGAACATAATCAACAACCCATGTTGTTGCTGAATTAACCCTAACCCCTAATTATAGGCTATAGCAATAGGTTAATGTTTAAAAGACCCCCTCCCTCCCAGGCACATGTTTCCAGTTATCCAGCCATATGCTATAATCGGGTTGGGAGCCAGGGAGCATATGTGTCTATGTGCATTCATGTGTGTCTCACAGTCGTGACAGAATGAGGAATGAGGTGACCAACAGGTTGCACAGTCACATGGGAACATCATCAAAGGGTATACACGAGTATACACTTTGGGATTTGTGTGGCATATAACTTAGTCCCAGTGCAACAACCAGTCTGTATGTTCGAACACTACAGCCACACAAAGTGGCACAGCAAGGTGCCTGGATGGTCACTGCGTCCACAGTCTCCACACATATAGTGCATTATGTAATGTTGAAGAAGGGAGGAATCATTGAGAGAAAGGAATCATATAACCTGGCAAAACACACTCCTCAACCTCCTCCAAATGCATGTTGATGTCTACTGTAGTTGTGGTTATCGGCCCATAAGTGATAACTGATACTGAAAATAATTGATGTTGAGAATATTTGCAGTGTTTAGTTGCCATTCTGATTCACTTTGACAGGTTTGTTACTCTCTTGGTCAGTTTGAAATGTAATCCATTCGAAGCAAGGCTTTTTTTTTTTTTTTTTAAAGCAAGGCTTTTGACCATGAGTAGAAGTTTTGTCATTACAGGCAAATGTGGAGATCAATTTGGTCTACCACTTGAGTACATAGCTGTCAACTCAGCGCTGTCTGAGTTGCATCAGTAATTATCTATTTTGAAATTGCATAGGTCTTAGTGAGACTACGGCTATAGAGTTAGTTAGCCTGGTAAATCCTCACCCTTGCTTAACAAAAAAATCATTCTTCCAGTGGAGAAGAGTTAGTGTCCACACGTTGAATTGACATGGTCAGCATTTAGAAATATTACTGTACAACCATATGGAAATAGCCACATTTCCACTATTCCACTCCAGGTGCAAAATGCATTGTTTGCTACTCATATACCTGCAGGGTGCTAATAGTAGCCCTATCTTTAATCACTAAGTAAAGTACTTTAAGGGAATGAATCACATTAAGTTGATAAGATCAACATCATTCACATTTAAACATGCACACAGTATTTGTAACTCACACTGGCATGTAGTGCACATTTTCTGTTTTGTTGTATTTTTTATTCCTCTCTTTTTCTTTCTCTCTCCATCTCCACGAGTGGGTGTAGCGGGGATAAAGGCAGGCTGATAATCACAATGAAATTATTCTGATTTTACGCTCCACTTGGAGCCGGAGGCCGCACAGCTGCTGCCTCACAGAGGCTTCACATTCATTCGGCGCCCGCCTCGCCTCTAATCATTCGGAAACGGGAATTCTCGGGGGCTAGAAACCTGCACGCCGGTCCCCTTCCCGGGAAAATATGGGCAGCTGCTGTATGGGCTTTGTGTGTGTGTCTGCGACACAGACAGACAGACAGTATGATGCTCAATCTATTCTCTGTCATACAATAAAGTATAAATCATGCTTGAGAGATTTCATGTGCATGTATGTGTATGTGTGTGTGTATCAATAGACTGTAAAGGTATCAACACTATGGACACACGCACATTCCAATTCGCCAGTGATTGTTTGCCATAATATATCTGTGCATTAGTATAGTAGGCTATATCTCAGTGCCTCTATGGTCATACTTGGTGCTTGCTGTTGTTTCAATGTTTATTTTTGTTCCGTGTCGAGTGGAGCTCAGCTAACTGTACGCACATCGACAATGGGTACTGGGTTAAAAGCATATTAACATTTAAAACATCATGGGTCTTCTACAGGGGGACCGGGACCCCTAGGAGAGTTACTACAGGTGTAATTTGTGTGATAGGACCTTTATTTTTGAGGGGCGCTACCCCTCCTATGTCAAGCTTTGAGGGTTTGCGTAAACACAAACATTGTCTTACTCTTAATACAAACATTGAATGCCATTAACAATGAATGGTCAGCTTTGAGTGTCCTAACTCGTGTCACATTTGCCGTTGACAATGAAGGGAGAATTTACGTCATATGTGTCTGAACAAATCGACAAGTAACGTCCTGATGATGTACAATGATAAGAGCGCCCCTCACTTCACACTGGGGTGATTTTGTTTTATTTTTAATATGAATAACTTAGCATCCCTATTCTGGGGAGAATGTTGATGAGTTGAGGTAGCTTGATTATTGGCAGACTGAAGCTTCCTGAAGCTAATTGGTTTTGTGTGTGTGTGTGTGTGTGTGTGTGTGTGTGTGTGTGTGTGTGTGTGTGTGTGTGTGTGTGTGTGTGTGTGTGTGTGTGTGTGTGTGTGTGTGTGTGTGTGTGTGTGTGTGTGTGTGTGTGTGTGTGTGTGTGTGTGCGTGCGTGCGTGCGTTCCGACATTTAGCAATTTCAGTCCTTTTGCTACTACTACAAATCACTTCAAATTATCTCTGGAGTCGTGATTAATATTTTTCTTTTAATATCATTCAGATGTTTCATATTCCAATCTCATTGGATATGTGGAAGGCACTTTGGAAGGCACTTTGGAAGTGCCTTCCAAAGTGTGTTGGTGGGGCCTATTTTACAAATAAAGAAAGAAAAATCGCTTGAGTTTCAATGGAAAGCTCAAAGTCACTGGTATAATTTTTGCTAATGCTATTACTGTACTAAATCCTGCCTCAAGTGCTTTACATTTTCCCCAATGAATCGTTAACTTTTAGATCTGATCTCTGGCAAAGGATCTGAAAATGTCTACTGATCAGTAGGGTAAACTCTGATAGAGCAAAAGACTTAAGACTAGTGAACAAGACTAAGAGTGTGTGTGTGTGTGTGTGTGTGTGTGTGTGTGTGTGTGTGTGTGTGTGTGTGTGTGTGTGTGTGCGTGCGTGCGTGCGTGCATGCGTGTGCGTGCGCACGTGTGCGGTGTGAACACCCTCTTGGCTGTTGACAAAGGGTGTATTAAATCGGTTGCCCCCAAACATCAAAACATGCTGTCATCAGATATGAATCAGCTGTGTAGTCTGTGGGTTTGAATGCAGGTGTGTGGGTTGATGCATGCACCTGTGCATATACATTTGTGTGTGTGTGTGTGTGTGTGTGTGTGTGTGTGTGTGTGTGTGTGTGTGTGTGTGTGTGTGTGTGTGTGTGTGTATGTTTCCGCATTCGATATTTTGGGAGGGAAGGGGGGGGGGGGGGGGGGGGCAGGAGTACTGAGTTTATCTTGTTTTCCATGCCGTATGAGTCAAGTGATCATCAAAATATAGGATGTAACGTCTTTTCTAAAGTTTTTCAAACGTTTTAGACCAGTATTTAAACTGTGAGATGGTGTTGTGCAGTGCAGGGGCACGGCGGTGAAGTCATAGTTTAAATATGTACAGATGACTCAAGAATTATTAACATTTTATGAAGGCAAAAATAAAGATTACAGATGAATTATGCAACAAAAAAAAAGATGCAACTGCAAGAGACGGTAGCCTATGCATTTTGTTGGATAAGGCTGAAACTCGAGTTAGTGATGTTTGCTCTTTAACCCAATGACAATTAAAATGCTCCTCGCCGTAAGCGCCTTCTGTTGTTTCACAAAAATGCTCTCTTTTAGAGTCTGAGACAATGTTTGTCCATCCTCTCATTAATATTCATCAGTGAGTAAAATTAGAACCTGCTCTTTGTGAGCAGTGTGTGTGCGTGCGTGACTGCACGGCACGCGTGTGAGTTTGGGTGAGCGAGAGACGGCATACGCCTGCTTGCACTCATGAATGAGAAATATATGTCTGTGCATGTGATTGTCTACTCAGTGACTTATATGTACATGAGTGAGCGTGTGCATGTGCGGCTCACTGTGCCCGCCCACGCCCACGCATCCATGCATGTGTGGGTGCGTTCGTGTATGTGCGTGTGTCTTCACAAGGCTCACATTGGAATGAATTATTTAACGGAGAGTCTCCTTCACTTAGCCATGGTCGGCTAAGCCCTGCAGGCACATACAGTTCTGCTCATGCCAGCATGGGAGACCATACCGTAACTCACCATCCTACCATCTACCCTCTGCCAACCCCTCCCTGCGTGACCGAGCTTATACTGCATGTCCCATGGCTACTCCCAGGACCATTGGTGTAAACATTATATTCTCAGCCACATTCTCCCTGGTGTGCTATTGTGAACATTCATCAAAATGTGAGGGGAAAAGTAGGGGGCCTATTATAACCCCATGAGAGACCCTTCTTAAGACAGTATAGTATAGTGTTTAGGTTGTTAACTGGGGAAATTGGAGAAGAAAATGTACACTCTTGAGTTAAATAAACTCCACTCAGCCTCGCCCAGACAGACTGGTCCAGAAAGCAGTGAGGGAGAGAGAAGGAGTGAGTGAGCGAGATGCTTTCCAGAGAGGAAATGAGGGAGTTAAAAGAAGAAAGATGACAGCTAGGCGCTAGGCGGAGCGACATGGACTTCAGGAAATGGAGAAATCAGATTAAAAGAGGAGGCTTAGAGGAGGAGAGGGGGATGTGAAGCTCTGCGTTGAGCAGTATAACGTCAGACTCCCCAAGTTAGTAAAATCACAGAATTGGATCGCATGAAAGGATTAAATATTTGAGGACCCTATAAAAGGATGATCTCGCCTCACTCCTGTGTGTGCGTGTGTGTGTGCGTGCGTGTGTGCGCGCGCGTGTGTGTGTGTGTGTGTAAGAATGCGTAAGTGTACACTACACACACAGACACACAGTTGGTGACAAGTCCTCTCTGCTATCCAGGAGCTGGATTTGAGTTGTCAGCGTCACCAGTGAAGAATCATGTAGAAATATTCATCCATGTACATAACTTAATAATGTATTATCCCTCCACTTAGCACCCTGTGAGTGCTGTGTTGTGCTGTGCTCTATCCCAAACCTCGCCTCAAGTCATCACCACTGAGCATAATCATTAAAGAATGATTCACAGGACTGAATTGCTGACGACGGTCTAAATTCTAAAGACATAGACAAACATTTAAAAAGAGCCACAGGGAGCGTGGGTGTTCTTCACCCTGCTTGTCCTGGCTCCTGTACCTCTTCCCAGACGGTATAGGAGGGCAAACAGGTTGTCAGAATATCCGAAATGACCTGGTCTTTTTCTATGTGGCAGTGTCCAGCAAAGCGTCTTCTTTCTGCCACAACAACTGAGATGGGAGGTATGCCTCCATAAATCAGAGCTTTAGTGGGATGGTCCTTCCATGAGAGGTTCTGGACACGCATGAGGAGTCTTGTGTATGTTCGGTCAAGACGATCCCGAAACTCTTTATTCATTGTCTCCACCAGGCCGAAGGCATGGGGGGAGAGTATGTTTTGCACTCCGTCCGTCCGTCCGTCCGTCCGTCCGTGTGTGTGTGTGTGTGTGTGTGTCCGTGAGCAGCTAATCTCGGCCACCGTTAACCCGGTCGATGCCAAATTTTGCACACACACTCCCTGGATGCCAACGATGAACCTCTGCCCCAAAATTTCCAGAACGGCCTGTTATAGCGCCACCAGGAGGCCGCTTTGTGCAAAACAAGTTGGTCGATGCCAAATTTGGCACACACACTCCCTGGATGCCAACGATGAACCTCTGCCCCAAAATTTCCAGAACGGCCTGTTATAGCGCCACCAGGAGGCCGCTTTGTGCAAAACAAGTTTTTGCACAGTACAATACAGATTTTGTCCAAACATCGCGCAAATTGGTACACAGTCTCTCTAGAGCCATTCAACAAAACGGGTCTTTCAGATTTCTCAGACTCCATCCTGATTGGTTAAGATTGGCTTCCAAAGTTCACAGGAGTGCTCAGTTTCAAACAAAATGCTGCAAATCATGAACACATCGCGTGATTTCCGTGAAATTGTGCACGCACATTCCCACTAGGCCGAGGAAGAAATGCCACATGAACAATTTCAACTCAGCCTCAAGGTGGCACTATAACTGGCTGAAAAGTGTTTTTACCTCTAACTGCACGGATCTGTGGATAGCTTTGTATGCCAACTCCCTAGAGGCCAAGGAAGAACCTTTGCCTGGAATTTTTTACTTTTGTTGCCCTTTTGTCCAACCACCAGATGAAGGCAAGCTGCAATGTCCTACATTCCTATCCTGGTGGAGACCTGTGCCCAGAAGGGCACTTTTTCTAGTTGTCCATGTTTCGGCACCATCCAGGACTGTAATTTCTGCTGTTCTCCTAGCGCCAGCCTGTCCCGCAAACAGTTTCATTCACTCTGTTCGCGAGGCTAAGAAAGGAGGTGGACTGGCAATTATTTTTTCAGACACGTTAAAATTCAAGGCTCTGACCCTTGGCAGCTTTACATCCTTTGAATACCAGGCCACTATACTACATGGTCAAGCCTCTATGCCAATGATTAGCATTTATTGAAAGGCCTGAGCTATCAGACCACTATCTGCTGTGTTTTAATATGACTGTCTCTGATCTAGAGAAAAACATCACTGAATATACCATAGAAAAGCGTTTTTTTAGCTCTTCTGCAGCCGACGAGTTCTCTCGTCACCTGGGCCCCCCCTGCCCGATACTCCCCCAGTGAATGATATGGTTCAAAATTTTAATCTTAAACTAGAGTCAGCTCTTGATATAATGGCTCCTTTGAAAACAAAAAAGAAACATAACACCAGAGTAACACCCTGGATAAATGAGCATTCACGCTCACTGAAGCAAGAATGTCGTAGAGCTGAGCGAGCTTGGAGAAAAAACAAACTCACCATCCACCTAGAGATTCTTAAAAAGTCAACAGTCGCCTATAACAAAGCCTTGCGTCTAGCAAGGCAGGCATATTTCTCTGGCATTATTAATGAGAACAAGAAAAATGCCAGAGTCCTATTCTCTACCATTGAACGACTTTTAAACCCCCCCCCAGTCCTACAAGCAGTCATTCCCGGCCTCTAAAGCTAAGTGTAATGAGTTTGCATGCTTTTTTGACAACAAAGTTTTTAACATTAGAGCTGATATTATGAATGGTGCTGCAAACCTTTAAACAGCAGCTAATGGTCCCAGGGTAGATCTCTCCAGGGGGAGCCTATTATCGTTCTGCGCAATTGATGAAGACGAACTCCGCAAAACCATATCACAAATGACATCATCCTCCTGTTCATTGGATACAATTCCCACCACCTTTCTCAAAGAGGTCTTAAGGCCTATTCATAGTCTGGATTTTCGGTGGTAAGGTGACCACCGCTCCGGTGGTGAGCTGACCACCGGAGATGAAATAACGTTGAGCGGTGGTGAGTAAAAACAGAGAGAAGGGCTGGAGCGGTGGCGGTGGTTTGCTCTTCACCGCGGCTCGTGACGTCATGTTGTAGTTCGGTGGTCAACGCACCACCGTAAAACCAGACTATGTATGAGCCTTTAGACAGTGTGATTGGAGATATCCTAAAAATTGTAAACAGCTCGCTACAATCAGGCGTCTTCCCAGACTCACTGAAGACTGCTGTAGTTAAGCCCCTTCTCAAGAAACACAATCTTGATCTCTCTGTTTTGGGTAACTATCGACCCATTTCAAATCTACCCTTTCTGGGCAAGGTTTTAGAAAAATGCATCTTTCATCAATTGGATGTGTTTCTACAGAACAATAATGTGCACAACAAATTCCAATCTGGCTTTAGGAAAGGTCACAGTACAGAAACAGCACTTGTAAAAGTAATGAATGATCTTAGGGTGTCTGCTGACAAGAAACATGTATCCGTTCTCTTACTTCTAGATCTAACGGGTGCATTTGACACGATTGATCATTCAATTTTAATACAGCGTCTGGAGCACTGGATAGGCCTGTCTGGTACGGCCCTGTCCTGGTTTTCCTCCTACCTATCAAATAGAAGTTACTTTGTCAATCTAGCCGAGTTTGACTCAGACAAACACGACATCAGTTCTGGTATTCCACAGGGCTCGATTCTTGGCCCTCTGCTTTTCTCCTTGTACATACTGCCATTCTGTGGCTCCGGATGATCCCTGTGCTTTAGACCCGCTGGTTACCTGGTTACTTTCTCAAGCTAAATGAGGATAAGACAGAAGTTCTCATAATCGGTTCTAGTGAACAGAAATAATCAATATTAAGCAGACTTGGCAACCTGACTGTAGAAAGTAACAGTACAGTAAAGAACCTGGGGGTTATTATTGATTCTGAATTGAATTTTAATTCACACATTAATCATGTTACCAAGATTGCCTTTTTTCACCTTAGAAATATTGGACGATGCAAAAACGCTAATCCACGCCTTTGTTTTTTCTCGGCTTGATTACTGCAATGCACTTTTTTCAGGACTGCCTAAGAAAACAACTGACAGATTACAACTTGTCCAAAATGCAGCAGCCAGAGTTTTAACTAGAACTAAGATGAGAGAACATATTACTCCAGTTTTGGCATCACTGCACTGGCTTCCGGTTGTTTTTAGGATTGATTTTAAAATTATTTTACTTGTCTATAAAACTCTCAATGGTCTCGCACCTTCCTACCTACATGACTGCCTGCCTAAATATGTCCCAAACCGCCCCTAAGGTCTTCCACTGCTGGCCTGCTCGCTTTGCCTAAAAAAATGGCAACTAAAAAATACGGGGAAGCAGCTTTTTGCTTCTACGGGCCGTCGGCATGGAACAAGCTCCCACTGTACCTTCGTCAGGCAGCCTCTGTAGACATTTTTAAAGCTCAGCTCAAGACCCACTTCTACAACATTGCTTTTAATTGATCTTTTATTTATTTTTTATTAATTTTTTTGTTATTCATGTCCTCACTGTATTGCATTACTGCTTGTTTTTTGTCGTTGCCTTGCTTTTCTTTTATTCTCCATTGTTCTGTAAAGCACTTTGAGCTGCATTTCATGTCATGAAAGGTGCTATACAAATAAAGTTTTATTATTATTATTATTATTATAAGGACATAGTCAACGACAGTGAGCAATGACAAAGAGAAAAGGAGCGAGTGTGTCACCCTGAAGGATGCCTGTGGTTGTCTGGAATTTCTTAGTCCATCAATTACTCTGCACAAAGCAGACAGGGTTCTCATACATCACTGCTATTGCTTTCACCAGTTTCTTCTGGTATTCCATAGTTGAGCAGTATATGCATCATAGCTTTCCTGTTCACGCTATCGAATGCTTTGCAAAAATCTACAAAAATTATGGAAGCTTTCTTCTTTGATACCCGGAGTTCTTCGATGATTCTCCTTAAAGCAAGGATCTGTGGAAGAGTTGATCTTTTCCTACGGAAACCGTTTTGGTTCCTACCGAGAACTGGGTCAATTTGAGGTGTAATGCAGTTAAGCAGAAGGGAATTGTAGGGTAATGGTATGAGGCTAGAGAAGGTAGTGCGTAGAATGGGCCGTTGAGTGATATTCAACGAGCACTTCCAAACTCCAACACAAAAGAAATCACCGGCAAGGAATTTCACCTGCAAGGGATTTCTACTTTTTTTTTTTATGAAACAAACACTTTGCAGATAAAAAGAGGATAATTCAAGCTTTTCGTACAGCTGCAATGTTGGTGAGTTTGACGTTGTTTAATACAATCAGATTGGACTTTTCTGTTTGGATGAATGGGCTGTCAATGGGAACGTAGTTACCACCTTGCTGGCAAGATGGCAGCGGTGTGTTATAAGGTCAATAGGCAGGATTCTAAACTGTCCACAGCCCACATCTGAGACGCAGAGTAGAAGACAGAATTCGTGTCAACTTACTGTGTAATGATAATTAGTAAGGACCAATTGTATGAATATGTTTGTTTGGGTGGTTTAGGTTTATGTGAGCCCATGTGCAAGCATGGACAGTAGCAGCCAAGGCTTTCATCCCCGTTTAAGTGGTTAAGCAAATGTACCCCCTTCAGGGTTTTGTTTGTTTGTTTACTAATTTAACCCCGCCTGCTGTCATCTATCTCTCCTCTCTTATCCCTTTTAGTGACCTCCCTCCCTCCCTCCGTCACTCACTCATGGGTTCATTGACTTCATTCTGTTGGAGTCAGGCAGTGACGTGCGGGCCTGTCAAGCAGCACTGCTGTGGAGGATTCTTTTCGGCGTGGCTTGCTGCTATACCACAGGTTCATCTCCATATTCATAAATTGACTAGCCATAATCCCTGTGTAGCGAATAGATCCACTGTAGCGAATAGACATATGGATGGACACACATGAACATATGCATGCATTCTCTCTCTCTCTGACGCTGTCTTGTTCTCTCTTTTCTCCAGGTGGAGCGAAATGCCTTCACGACGTACGACCGACGTCGCGACGTATATTTTTCCGTCGCAACGTATATTCGAGTACGTCCTGGCGTAAATATCAATTCGTCCCGGCAGAACGGACTCGTCGCGGCTATATCTACCCGTTTGCGACCTAGTAGTTTGACTATTCTTTTACGTCGCGACAGAACGGGACACGTCACGGCTATATCTACCCTTCTCGACGTAAAAGGTAATTCGTTGTGGCGTGTGTGGACTCGTCGCAACAGAACGGAACTCGTCGCGGCTATATCTACCCGTTTGCGACGTAGCCTAATAGGTTGACTTTGTTATATGCCCGGTGCGCGGTGCCCTGCGCGGTGCCCTGCGCTGCCCTACGCCCACCGCGTGCACCTTGCCGGTCCGCCCTGCGCCCTGTGGCCTGGCACGTGTGCACGTGTGCCAGGCACCTTGCCGGTCCGTGGAGCCCTTCGCCGTCCCCAGGCGACCCTGCGTTCCAGAGCTGTCACCCATGCCCACCGAAAATAGCTGATCTACCAGCTCCTATACGGGATGGCCCGACCCGCGTCTGTGGACCCCTGGGGATCACGGTAGTCCACGGGGGTCCGTCTGTGTGTGTGTGTGTGTGTGTGTGTGTGTGTGTGTGTGTGTGTGTGTGTGTGTGTGTGTGTGTGTGTGTGTGTGTGTGTGTGTGTGTGTTCTGCGCAGCCCCGTGCGCCTTGTGGATCAGAGCGCACGGGGGTTAATGATAATACCCCCGGGCGGTACGGGTCCCCGTGGACCCTTGGGGATCAAGGGGGGCCACGGGTGTCCACGTTTGCGGAGACGCTGCCTTCATATTAGCCTATACTTTAATAACAATAAGCAGCTGATCTACAATTGACAATTTGACATGTCATTGCGTCGTATTCTGTCTGTCTTTCACGCACGCACGCAGACATGTCACAGACCACCACATAACCATATTTGTATGGCCATATCGTTTATAGGCCTTATAGCTGAATAGCGCCGGCCGTCGGGGGTTCATTTGGTTCCACTTCCAACCGTCCCATTATGGTCAACACTTATGATATGCTATTGCATTCTTCCAACTAAAGATTTAAATATTAATCTGGCAGCTCCGAAAATAGCAGAAGATGTAATGCAGTAAATGACATGGCACGGACTGGCTCAGAAAATCTCCCTGCATCATTATAAACCAGGCCTATACTGAATGTAGGCAATTGAATTCCATTACGTTTGTTTCAATCAACTGAACTAGACCAATAAAATAGTAGGCTAGTATTTATGTTTTTCGTTAATAATAATACTGCTAATTATTATTGAACGGTAAGTACGCTGGTATGTACGCTATGGTACACTATAAGCTTGTATATCTGTTTATTTTAAGCATGCCGCCGCATTCTGTCAGAATCTCGTGTGTGTGTGTGTGTGTGTGTGTGTGTGTGTGTGTGTGTGTGTGTGTGTGTGTGTGTGTGTGTGTGTGTGTGTGTGTGTGTGTGTGTGTGTGTGTGTGTGTGTGTGTGTGAGCAACCTTTACAGAGAAACTGTGATAATGCGTGGCTTGTGCACATAGCCATGTGTGCAACTATAGGGCCTATTCTCGCATGCACCTATAGTTTGAGCGCTTGTGCTCCTATCCGTGCCCCCCCCCCCACCCCATGTGGACCCTTTGAGGGGGCCGGGGGGGGGGGTCATATGCATTTCTATACAAGGCTATATTAGCCTATACTTTAGCCGATCATCAAAGCTCACCACGCTCATAGCGTCATTTCTGTCTGTCAGTCAGTCAGTCAGTCAGTCAGTCAGTCAGTCAGTCAGTCAGTCAGTCAGTCAGTCAGCCAGCCAGCCAGCCAGCCAGCCAGCCAGCGCAGAGCACGCAAAATATATAGTGATTGTTTTCTTACTTCTATAACAGCCTGTCTTTCTCATTTTATTGACTAACATTCACTTACATTGTCTTAGCACCGAAATAAACTATTCGTTCATTCATCAATGCATTCATTCATTCTTTCATTCAATTTACTGTTGTATTAAATGTTATGATAAACACTTTATGATTCTTATCTAAAGTACTCGGACCCTCGTCTGGTTCTGGTGTGTGACGACCCGGTTGACATTTCCATGGTTCGGACAGCTGCCAACGATGTAACACTTTGCACGTTTCATTTTTTTACTCAGAGATCCGTTTATCTTTCAGGCAACGGACCTACACATGTCAGCTACCATAAACCACTTCAAGTTATTTTTTTTATAAAACAGGTCGGGAGTTATTAAACCGAACGTGGACGCTGTTCCAGTGTTACAATTGCTGCGCATGTCGGATTAATTGGCATGCATGATAAATGTAACAACGCTAAAAAACATCATTAAACATATCGTTTTCAGCTTAAAGCAATTATATTTCATTGAAGCAACTCCTTAGCATTGTTTTCATACCATAGATGTGATAAGAAAATGTAGGGAAAATAAGGGAAATATTAAATAGTATCGGGTGTACCAGTTTGGGCTTTTTTTATTTATTTATTTTTGGCACCCACCCACCGCCGTATAGGAACGTGACGCGGCTGCACATATATAAGTACATTGCATATTCACGTAGGCCTACAAGTACCTGTTATCAGTACACAGCCTGTTGGATATGTTATTACAACATTAAATTCCCCGAGATGTGCTATATTTGCTGTTATTTTATACCTAAAAGTGATGTTGTCAAGGCAGTAAGATATTTGTACTTCCCAAGGATTAAGGAGATGTTTTTAATTTTTTTAAAGGTTTGTACTTTAATGTTTATTTAGCATATTTAGAGTTATTTTTGCTCTCTAAACACATTGATGCATGGATCAAAAGAAAAAATTATAATACACTCCGCAGAATCCCACAGATTTTCCTCCGGAATCACCGCCTAAAAACATTGAAAAAACGCAGATTTCTTTTTCCTTTAGTCCTCACTGTCAGTCTGTGGAATAAACAAAAGAAATTACATTACTTAAATCGTTGTACATTCTCACAAGCATGTTTGTTATTTTCATATGTTCATGAATAGTAAAAGATAACTGTACCTCTTCTTCCACTTCTTCGTCTCGCCTGGAAAAAAGATCGACCATTAATGTTGGATTATTGTACTATATCTGTGGCTATATTAAAGGCCTTTTATATGTGATCTCACATAATGTGCGAGTCAGAGGCAGAGCTAACGTTACTCAATGATCATTTGCCGACTGATTTATATCACAGCACAGCGTGTGCTGAGAGAGAGAGAGAGAGAGAGAGAGAGAGGTGAGAGAGAGAGAGAGAGAGAGAGGGGGGGGGGTGCTCCGTTTATTGGCTCTATATAGGCCGTGCGAGACAGGATTATTTTAAATAAATATGTCTCTGTCTCTGCGTCTCTAGAGCTATAACATATTGTGATGTGTGCAGCAGAGGAGGAGCTCAGTGATTGATGAGCAGAGACGCACTGATTGACGGCAGTGAATTCAGGTGGTGGACGCCAGTATAAAAGGGACACTTGGGTGTTTGTACAGGTCGGAGCATACGTCTTGCGGCACGGCACTCTGGGGACGGGAGGGGCCGTTCGCTGGTTTTAGTCCAGCCGACAGCGAAGACAGACAGCGAGGGGGAGTTAGCTTTGAATGAAGCAGGAGGGGAGACTACACTTACGGTCTCCATAGACAGGGCTGGGCAAGTAGCAGGGTGATCGGCCGCCTCGCTCCGCGACCTACGATGACAGCTGACCAAGTTTAAAGAGACTGTATTGTCAGCGCGGCACGCCGGCCAGCTAAGCATCCCCTGGGGAGTTGGACGGCGTCACAGCTCAGACCCTGGGGGGTCCCGCCCTGGCGGCTAGTTAAGTACATGACCAAACACTGTTGTATTATGTCACTATGTGTACATGTAAATAGGCTGGTATTTTATAGAGTGGTTTTATCATTAAGTGCTGTGCATATATGAAATGTCCTGTTATAGTTTATTACCTTTTTGCCTCATTCTATTATTGTTGTGCTTTAATAAAGATTGCTCTGTTATATATTTAAATCCCTTGTCTGTGGTCCGTCCAGGTTCTGACATAGCTACAATTTATAGCAAACATAGGAAACCCACTTTTATTACAAGCACACATGTGCACACATGTGTGCTATATGTTATAGCTGTGCTGTGATATAAATCAGTCGGCAAATGATGATTGAGTAACGTTAGCTCTGACTCGCACATTATGTGAGATCACATATAAAAGGCCTTTAATATAGCCACAGATCATATAGGAATACGAATAGGCTTGGGCACTACCCTACCATCTCTCTATAGTGGGGCACCGACGATCTGCAAGCTCACAACGCGCTGCATGTGGACGCAACACTTGGAGCTTGTAGATGCGCACCACAGATCATACAGGGCGTGTGTTCCAGCTAACCCTATAGCATAACACACACACACAAGCAACAGTATAGACATCTATTCATCATTATTTATTTCAAATCAAAATACAATGTAATGCTGCACCACTGTCATGAAGTTCGCACGCACGCACGCGTGCGACACACACACACACACACACACACACACACACACACACACACACACACACACACACACACACACACACACACACACACACACACACACACACACACACGAGATTCTGACAGAATGCGGCGGCATGCTTAAAATAAACAGATATACAAGCTTATAGTGTACCATAGCGTACATACCAGCGTACTTACCGTTCAATAATAATTAGCAGTATTATTATTAACGAAAAACATAAATACTAGCCTACTATTTTATTGGTCTAGTTCAGTTGATTGAAACAAACGTAATGGAATTCAATTGCCTACATTCAGTATAGGCCTGGTTTATAATGATGCAGGGAGATTTTCTGAGCCAGTCCGTGCCATGTCATTTACTGCATTACATCTTCTGCTATTTTCGGAGCTGCCAGATTAATATTTAAATCTTTAGTTGGAAGAATGCAATAGCATATCATAAGTGTTGACCATAATGGGACGGTTGGAAGTGGAACCAAATGAACCCCCGACGGCCGGCGCTATTCAGCTATAAGGCCTATAAACGATATGGCCATACAAATATGGTTATGTGGTGGTCTGTGACATGTCTGCGTGCGTGCGTGAAAGACAGACAGAATACGACGCAATGACATGTCAAATTGTCAATTGTAGATCAGCTGCTTATTGTTATTAAAGTATAGGCTAATATGAAGGCAGCGTCTCCGCAAACGTGGACACCCGTGGCCCCCCTTGATCCCCAAGGGTCCACGGGGACCCGTACCGCCCGGGGGTATTATCATTAACCCCCGTGCGCTCTGATCCACAAGGCGCACGGGGCTGCGCAGAACACACACACACACACACACACACACACACACACACACACACACACACACACACACACACACACACACACACACACACACACACACACACACACACACACACACACAGACGGACCCCCGTGGACTACCGTGATCCCCAGGGGTCCACAGACGCGGGTCGGGCCATCCCGTATAGGAGCTGGTATAGATCAGCTATTTTCGGTGGGCATGGGTGACAGCTCTGGAACGCAGGGTCGCCTGGGGACGGCGAAGGGCTCCACGGACCGGCAAGGTGCCTGGCACACGTGCACACGTGCCAGGCCACAGGGCGCAGGGCGGACCGGCAAGGTGCACGCGGTGGGCGTAGGGCAGCGCAGGGCACCGCGCAGGGCACCGCGCACCGGGCATATAACAAAGTCAACCTATTAGGCTACGTCGCAAACGGGTAGATATAGCCGCGACGAGTTCCGTTCTGTTGCGACGAGTCCACACACGCCACAACGAATTACCTTTTACGTCGAGAAGGGTAGATATAGCCGTGACGTGTCCCGTTCTGTCGCGACGTAAAAGAATAGTCAAACTACTAGGTCGCAAACGGGTAGATATAGCCGCGACGAGTCCGTTCTGCCGGGACGAATTGATATTTACGCCAGGACGTACTCGAATATACGTTGCGACGGAAAAATATACGTCGCGACGTCGGTCGTACGTCGTGAAGGCATTTCGCTGTCTCTCCTTTTCCGCTTAGTCTGCCTCATGCTCTATCTCTATCACTATCTCTATCTATCTCACTCACTCACTCACTCACTCACTCACTCACTCACTCACTCACTCACTCACTCACTCACTCACACACACACACACACACACACACACACACACACACACACACACACACACACACACACACACACACACACACACACACACACACACACACACACACACACACACACCTATGCTACACACACACACACACACACACACACACACACACACACACACACACACACACACACACACACACACACACACACACACACACACTGAGGCCTTGCTTAATTGTGGATGTGGTGATCGGAGCGGGGCATACCAAACCAAAGACCATAAAAAAGAGACCAAATGAACCCAATGCCTTCCTGTTTGGCACTCAGCAAGAGTTGTATTTGTGGATAAGCCCCTGTCATGTCCAGTCGCCGGTGTTGCTCAAAGCGCATCAGCACAAGCTTGTATTTGTGCTATTTTCGGTGCATGACATCGACGACGTGCATCTAACGTATAGGGAAGATCTCTGTGCTCAGCTTGACAGCTGAGCACTTCTTTTAATTTCTATCTCACGATTTTGTAACCAATATTTCACCCGGTGTCAATTGCGTAAGCTGTAATCCTGTGCGCTACTCTCCCTCTGCCAACCTGGGGAGAGCCCCGAACTGAGCTCATGTTTCCTTCAATGCATGAGGAGTGAGCAGGCCTACTGTATCTATAATTATTGTATAGGCTTAACTATAAAATAATTGTGGGGACAAAAACTATAGTAATATAGTAATACAAGTGCAACCCCGTGCACCTTCAAAAACACACACACACACACACACACACACACACAGACACACGTGCCTGCGCACACACACAGATTAACCGTGAAATGTAGAGTTGCAAGGATCCACAGGGTGGGCCAATTCAAAGCCAGGCTCAGACTCCAATCTTACTGGGGGGATGTTATGCCTTCATTGCAGTGTGTGTGTGTGTGTGTGTGTGCGCGTGCGCGCGCGTCAAGCACATTCACACTCACCACCAGTGACCTATGGTGGAGAGAGAGAATGAGATATGAGTAAAGACATACCGGTAAGTAGAAAGCTTCAAAGAAAATGCTTTGACTGGGGCTTTCGCCTTTGAGCAGAGCCTATCTCTGAGAACTCATAGGGGTGACTCTGATCAAGGGCACCTTGTAGAAATAGAGGACAAGGGCAAGGGCACTGTGTGTGTGTGTGTGTGTGTGTGTGTGTGTGTGTGTGTGTGTGTGTGTGTGTGTGTGTGTGTGTGTGTGTGTGTGTGTGTGTGTGTGTGTGTGTGTGTGTGTGTGTGTGTGTGTGTGTGTGTGTGTGTGTGGCAGTGTGTGGCAGTCGCAGTAATGGCACCGGCCACTGCTTCTCATCGTCCAGGGCAGGCAAACAATCAGGGTTTCCAGACCTGAGCCGACCCGTTTTCTCTGTCGGCCAGCGTCTTTTCCGGGTTTTTAGACAGCTGGTGGATGGAAAAGAAGCTCCACCCCTGCGGAAGTCAGCCGTGGGGGTGGAGCTTAATTGTCTTAAATGTCTGAAAATCTTTGAATATATATATATTTTTTTTTAAATTAACATAATATTTCACTCAAATCTTTGCTTCTCGCTTCTTGAGGTCCCTGGAACAAAACATTTTGAGATGTGGTTCCGTGGCCAAATAGCGTACATATAATTTTGGGGGATCCTTGACATGGAAAATGTTTGAGAACCACTGATTTAGAAGACATTTTGTAGAATCGTACTCAGGTCTTGATGGGTTAAAAAACAGTACATGCACACACCAGGAACCCTAAATATTAGCAGCATAGGCAGCCTTTATTCAATGCTAAGACCATTGCTTTGGTCAAGAACATTGGCAGGAGTAAGGACGACTAATTTGGCTACTGAGCAGCTCAACAGAGGAGATCATGGTTAAGGCATACTCAAGGGTGACTGCAGGCGTAAGGATAGGTAAAGTGAGCTATTTATCTCGTATACCTAGATTCTCCTCATCTTGGTTTTGGACAATAATCACACGACTTACCCCATACTATTTCTTTCCCCCAACATTATTTATTACTCTTTCACTTTCACACTTCTCTCGATCCTCTTTATCTCCCCATCTTTCTCCATCCTCCCTCTCCTCCCCGGGGGATTGACGACATGATGATTCTGTGCTTTATATAATAGCGCTGTTTAAAGACACCCTTGTCCTCGCCTGACATTTGCCTCATGACTAGAGCTGACAACCCATGTGGAACACACGCACGCACGCACGCGCGCACACGCGCACACACACACACACACACACACACACACACACACACACACACACACACACACACACACACACACACACACACACACATGAAACGGGGTGAGTTACCATGCAAGACAGAGCCCATCTGTATACTTTTGCATAATACCAGTATGGTATTTCAGATTTTTAGCAATATGGCAATACAACGGTTGTAGTTCTATAAAAAATAGTTATTATTCAAAACGATTACCAAGATGCAAATCGATGACAAACAGCAGGAGGCAGACAATGACATACTGTATAGTAGGAATAACTTTATTGTTCACTCATTGAAAGATTGATCATGTTGACCTTTTTTACAAGTTAATCCACATTTTGCAATTCAAAGAGTGCACTGTACAATAATGTATATGTTTGAACTGAAGTTGGTGAACTAATGTGAGATGCATGATGGTGTCATCATGTGTCCTCAAAGAATGGATGTCTACAGTATATATGGACCGTACAGCCAATGTCCTGCTCAATAGCCATGCACATCTGATTTGAAGTATTATGTAACACAGAGGTGACAGAAGTACTCTGTAGTGATTGTAAACAGTTATGACAGCTGTCGAAAAAATGCGGATGATCACGATGTTTTGAACAGCTCGAGTATGAATGTCATTTGTAAAAGGTGGTGACATATTCCATTAACCTCAGACTAGACACAGGCACATATCAGTAGTCACAGCCAAAAGTGATGTTTGACAGTGTACTGGGTTTCTCAAAAGCATCTCATGGACAAAATTGCCTTTTTCCACAGGCTCATGAGTCATGAGTCATGAGTCATGACGACGAAGAGCTTTTTTGAATCTCAGCGTCTTCACTGGATGGTTTGTGTCTTAGATATTCTTCTACACCGACAGATGTTATTGCTATTTGATACCCATTTACCCCTTAACGAACAGCAATACAATGCATTTCTAGACATTTGTTGACTACGGACAACTCTGACTCTAAATCGGAGTAAAGAGAACCTAAAGATAGAACATACAAGATAGAGTCTCATGTGAAGTCTGAAGCATAAGCTGACCCGTAAGGTCCAATTGGTTCCAGTTAAATTAACACTCTGTGTAGCTATACTGTAGAGAGGCGACGGAGATAAGTAAAACATTTCTCGCGGGGCCACTGACAGATGATGACAAGGCGTGAGGGCCGACGGTAGAGCCCAAAATAGGAGTGGAAGTGGTGGTGGGGGTGGTTGTCCATGTGAAAATGCAGCCAGACATGCATTCCCCATTGCAGCACATAGTAGTGAAGGAGAGCAAGAGAGTCAGACAGAAAGACAGATGGATAGGCCTGTCGCCTAATTGCAATTGTTTGAGATATAATCACAATTATTTTCGCATAATTGTCATTTTTCATTTAATTACCAGTATATGTTCAATGTTCAATTTCAAAAACAACTAAATAGTTTATCGCAATTATTCATGTGACTATAGACCGATTCCGTAGCTGGTCTCATGGTCGCAGCCTACGTATTTCCTGTAGGCGGACTCGACGTAGCTGCGGGGATAAAACCCTCACCAGGCGCACCTCTTCCACTACAGTGAACGGCAGAGTGACTGATGTTAGTTTGCCTCAAACTTTACTCCTTTACCTGCTTTTTTACTAACACTAACATTACAAAGATGCCCAGAACATCGAGATGAACCTGTGTAGTTTATGGCTGCTCCAACAGTAGTGGCAACATAAAAAATAAAATAAAACGGAATGTCTAATATCCACCGCGGTCAACGACGTAGAGTCTGTGGGGGCCACGGGGCCACAGCCCCCATGAAGATTCCCAGGGCCCCTTTAGGCCCCCATGAAGATTTTCGTGGACATTTTACATTTACATTACATATTTTCTGGGAATTCCGAACATTTTGGACCTCTCCGCCGGCAATCTGAGAATCCCATCGTCAAATATTCGGGAAAACAGCGCCTCCCCTGTTGTTCCTCCTCTGTCTTGAGAGACACCGGCCGTCCAAGAGGTGTTAAAAAGTGCTAATCGGGTTTCTTTTGTAGTTGTTCTTGAGGCGTGACATAATAACACTGATCAAGAATTCACCAAAGAGACCTAACCCTACACAGACTAGTGAGACTACACACTGACTCGAGAAAAGACCCATATCATCCAAAATAGGCTGATCAGTCGCTGTCTGTGTATAGGCTAATTCATTGGTAAAAGTATGCTTGATTGATCAAACTCTTCGGCTCTGACCGCGGTGGCTGAGACCAGAGCCATTGAGTAATGGTTGAGACGAAGCAGTGAAAGATACATAACGCCAGTGTACTTTATACCTCATACTTTAAATGCTTAGTATGAGGTATAAAATACAGCAGCCTTGTGTTCATAAAACAGAAAGATTTGGTATTGGGTAAGACTGGCGATATGTATCTTTCCCTGCTTCGTCTCAACCATTACTCAATGGCTCTGGTCTCAGCCACCGTGGTGGATATTAGACATTCCGTTTTATTTTATTTTTTATGTTGCCACTACTGTTGGAGCAGCCATAAACTACACAGGTTCATCTCAATGTTCTGGGCATCTTTGTAATGTTAGTGTTAGTAAAAAAGCAGGTAAAGGAGTAAAGTTTGAGGCAAACTAACATCAGTCACTCTGCCGTTCACTGTAGTGGAAGAGGTGCGCCTGGTGAGGGTTTTATCCCCGCAGCTACGTCGAGTCCGCCTACAGGAAATACGTAGGCTGCGACCATGAAACCGCTACGGAATCGGTCTATAGGCTCTATGCACAGCGGCCATTTTGGAACGAACTCGGGGCCCCTTCCCTACTTCCTTCATAGGTCTTACCATATGTATTAAGGCTCTGTTCCATTTAGTGTATCACAGTGGAATTTCAAGGACCCATACAAGGAACACCCGTTGGTTACACACCCGTACAGGGCGATTTGGAACACACTCAAGGACACTCTGAGACCCAGAGTGTTTCCAGTGAGCCAAGCAGCACCCTGACACTGTTTGACCAGAATGGAACAGAGCCTTAATTAGTATCATCGTTAACACCTGTGAAGGAAGTATGAAGAGGTCTGAGTTCTTTCCAAAATGGCTGTTGTGCATAATGTCATGACAGCGACAGCCCTAGAGATGGAGAGGCAGAAATAGCTACACAGAGAGGGGTTTTTGGAGCAGCAGCTTCCAGAACTCTTCATTTAAAAAAGCCAATCAGTGGCTGGAGGAAGAGTCCGACAGTTCCCAACACACACACCGTGACAAAAACCCACAGGAAGATCCGGTCAATCACCATGGCAACGTACTTCCAGTCGTCCTCCACCTGAGAAGAGACAGAGCGGAATGCATGGGACAGAAAGAGAACAAAATGGGACAAGAGGAGGAGAGAGGACACACGTCTTAGGAGAGGAACAGAGCGCACAAGAAGATGGCGTTTAAAGGGCAATGACACTTTGGTAGAGTTTGAGTTCTCTGTTTCTCTGTTGATTAGAAATTGATCTTCCAAATTAGTCTGCTCATTGACTTACATTGCACTGGTCAAGCAGGTCTCAAAGTCACTCTTTTAGCACAAATCAAACTTCATGTTTATGAAGCACATTTAAAACAACAGAAGCTGACCAAAGTGCTGTACGAGGTTGAGACAAACAAGGCATCAACAGGCGCCCATCAGCGCACACAAATATGTACATAAACAAACGCAAACAAAGCTGTTTCTGACACGATTTATTTTAAATATTTTTTATTTGATTTCATTTTTCAAGAAAAAATGTCAATCAACTTCATGTCAATTTTGCTATTTGAAGAAGACCCAGACTGGAGCCGCAAATCCAGAACCAGATCTTCACATTTAAAAAACATAAGAAAAATAAATGCTGTACTATGTTTCGTGATGTTATATTATTATATATTGTCAAAATGTGCTTTGTTTGCATTCGTTCATGTTCATGCTAAAAGTCTTTTAAAAGAGCTCTTTCACCGTACAATGTTACATCATACCATGGTAACGACACAACCGAAACCTCTATAAAAGTTGACACTTTTTATAAATAAATAAGTACGCCTCCCTCTCTTGAAAAGAGACATGACTGTTGCTTAATGACATCTGAGTGAGCTGATGGGTTGTAGTAATGACGCAAGCCATCACATTCACTCCAGATCACTCAAGTACACACTGAGTGGTGTGAGTGGTTTCAAGGAAATATCCTAAACAGGAATATGCATATGCTCGCGCACGCGCGCATTTGTGTGTGTTTGCGGGTGCTGTGCATGAGTGTAATTGTACAAAGCAAGTAGGGCAGAGGTAAAAACACATGAGGCGCTATGAAACCTTTAGGAGGGCGGGTGTGTGTGTGGATTGCAAGCAGTCAGCTATGGCCTATTGTATCAGGGAGCGAACTTAACCGCACAACAACATTGTCCGTAAGAAAGTATAGCTCTTCTGTATGCATCATTGAAACCTAAAGGCCTTACAAAGGAAAGACGGAGCGGCAAGCACAAACATATCAGGCTGATCCAGAGAGCCAGAGAGGCTCTCTCTCTCCCATAAACAAGCAGCTTTACTTCCCTATTATAGCTCCTATGTAAAGAGCTTTAACGCCATTTAGATCCAAGGGAGGTAGAAACACAGACTCACACAGGCACACATCCTGCAGAGTTAACTGTGAATAGAAAGCCTAGAGTCAAATCCAGTGTGTTTGTGTGTAGGTTTGTGGATGTTGCTAAGCATTTGTGTGTGTGCTTGCTTGAGCGTGCGTGCGTCCGTGCGTGCAGTTTGTTGTGGCATTTCAGGACTGCTTGGCCAAGCACATTGGATAGTAAGATTTCACTGAAGTGCAATAACTGCTACTATCATATAAACCACAATAGGGGTCAAGAAAGAGTGAGGATGAAATAGTCCCCTTATCTCTCCAGTTCTTACTGCAGGATATAATCTTAGACCACAATTCCCAAAAGCTAAAGTAGGCTGGGAATGAGACATTTCAAATCAAGTCGCAAGCTAACCAACCCATTTCCTGAATAAATGTCTGACCAAAGTACTATAGTACATAAGCACCCTATGGGCCATGTGGCCCATAGGGCAGGAGCCTATCTCCTGTTTCTATTGTGTGAGGCGGCTTTATGTGCAAGTACAGTACATACCCCAGTCATGATGTACACCCCCTGGGCATGACGCTAGTATGTCACGTCATAGGTATACCTATCCCAATCCAACCATTGGGAATGCTGAGTGTCAAGCAGGGAGGCATCGGGTCCCGTTTGAATAGTGTTTGGCATGACCCTGCCAGGGGATTGAACCCTGACTTCCCAATCTCAGGGTAGACACAAAACGCGAGGCTCCTGAGTGCATTATAGATATTGACCTTTTACAGACAAGTTCCAGAGTTGCTATTTATTTGACAAAATATCTTACTTTCACTAAATATTTTTTATCAAAGAGGCAATGAATGTTTTTCATAGCACATGAGGAAAAGTAACAAGACAGCATTGTGTTTGTGTGTGATATAATGTACCTCTTTGGCTTTGTTGCGTGTCCTCATGTTCTCAGCGATGTACTTGACACTCTCGATGGCTTGCTTGATCTCCGGGGAAACCACGGAGAAGGCCATCACAGTGCTGACCGGCGGCGGGGTATTGAGGGTCCTCGGAAGCTTTGGCACCTCTGACTCTTGGGGGGCCTGGGGCGGGACTTGTGAATGAGGGGCCTGCTTGGACGGAGGGGGGACCACAGGGGGAGGGACAGGGATCGGTACCTCCTTCCCTCTGTAGGCATACCTCCTGTCACGCTTCAGCCCTCGGTTCACCTCCCTGCCCCGCTCCCTGTTCGCCTCCCCGTACTCCACGCAGTTCATGGAGCCCCCGTCCAAGGTGGCGCCCCCTCCCCCGGCTCCACTGTCTAGCTGTGTGCATCCTAAACCCCCCACACCAACACCTCCTCCTCCTCCTAGGCTGTTTTTCCTCTTCTTGCTCCCGCCACTGTTCCTCCGTCCTCCTCCTCCTCCACCACCCATCCCTCCACTGATGCTCCCGGAGGAGCGGCAGCCCTGGCCGATAGGCCGCCGCATCAGCATCACCCGTGGCAGAACCCCGAGGAACACGGAGCGGACCCACTCCGGCATGGTGTGGCTCATGGGCGTGCGATAGTGGACGTTCAGCACGAAGATGGTGATGACGATGCTGAGGGTGACGAAGATCATGGTGAAGAGGAGGTACTCGCCGATGAGGGGAATGACGAGTGACGTGGAGGGGATGGTCTCGGTGATGACCAGCAGGAACACAGTGAGGGAGAGCAGGACGGAGATGCACAATGTGACCTTCTCACCGCAGTCGGAGGGCAGGTAGAAGACCAGCACCGTGAGGAAGGAGATGAGGAGGCAGGGGATGATGAGGTTGATGGTGTAGAAGAGGGGCAGGCGGCGGATGTAGAAGGAGTAGGTGATGTCCGGGTAGATCTCCTCGCAGCAGTTGTACTTGATGTCGTGCTTGTAGCCCGGGGCGTCGATGATCTCCCACTCGCCGCTCTCCCAGAAGTCTTTAAGGTTCACCTGATAGGGAGAACGTGTCAGTGTAAGTATAAGAAGCTACTGTTGACTGCTTTGGTGTAGAACCAATATTTGAGCACTGGATGTTGACTGGATGTATGGAGATAATTGTTTTTTAATCTCATCAACCGCATTCTTGTAGGTTTTTTTCTGTTTCACTTTCTTCAGCAAAGACGCAGCATTATAAATATGTAATGGGTTCTGTCAATTGGTGTAACCAGTATACAGGAAAACTGTGTAACAATGAAATGATATAATCCTCATTGCAGTGTAATATCATTTTAATTGTTTTATTTTTACCAGCTGTTAAAGTTTAGCCAAATAATTACATTAATTATAATTGTTGTAGTATTGTATGACCTCAGTGCTCGATATTATCTCTTTTGACTTTCAATGTTTCACTGACCTTTGAGCCGATGAGTACTAAGTCGATCTTGGCCTTGTCGTAGGTCCAGGAGCCAAACTTCAAGGAGCAATTCTGGTAGTCAAAGGGGAAGTAGGTGATATCCATGGGGCAGGAGGACTTGAAGATGGCTGGAGGAACCCACGTGATGGTGCCATCAAACCTCAGCAGAGCTTTGGTCTTGTCTGCCACCAGGAAATCACCTACAGCACTGGCAGGGCCAGGGGATATTTTGAAGCAGATTTCAGTTGTCACAGAACAGGTCAGAATAATGAAAGTGTCAACTTTGTGCCCATACTGTATATGGAACTGACTGATATTTGTGCTGATGCCATGAGAACACACTCAATATTTGGGCGTAGCTGCATTGTAATTCAAAAAGTAATTACCAAGTGCATAATTGATATGATGTTTTACATATTAAATCCCAGTTTATAGGCTCATTTTAGCCACTGTGGACGCCATCTTGAAAACGATGCCTTTCTGGTTGTTCGATTTTCCTAAAATTTTAGTATGTTATTTAGCACACCCAATCCATTGAAAACTCTATTTTATCAATTATGTTGGTTTTCAACAATACCTATATGTTAGACTCAATATTTGAGCAAACAGACCTAATGCCTTTGCACACCTTTTTGAAAACCTTATACCCATACCTACCACCACGCCAAAATACAAAAACTAGTCAAAAAGCCAAAACTTGGTGATGTCTTACGAGTTCGCCCCAGCTATAATAACTCAATATGGCTGAGTCATAGTGACATGAGCATGACGATGTGATCCACCAGCCCGCCGGTCGTCCCTTAAGACCATTTTTATATAATAAGATTAGAAGTTAAGCTTCACACAGAATTGGGGGTTATACGTAACATTTTCCACATAACAATTCATCATACTTATTGTACAAGACAATGTCAGGCCTCCAAATCTTGTTGGAAGGAACTCGGATGAACTCGATCCCATCGTACTCGACAGGAGCCCATTTCAGCTTGTAGTCGTTCCAGATCTGAAACACAGATAAACCATCATGTAACCAGATCCTAACGTCATCATGGCCGTCTGTGAAGCAGTCTGATGTCAGTAAGACCAGGGCACTATCTGCACAGAGCAACAGAGCTGTTAACTTTAACACGTTTAAAAATCTGGGGCTTTTGTATACTATTTAAATTGACAAAGCTTTGTTACCCCCTCCAACTACATACTTTTCCCATTTTCTTAAACAGTTTTTATTATATTTTGACAATGCTTCTTTGGCAATGTTTTCTCATGCCAGTAAAGCAATTTATTTCTTTTTTTTTTACATCAAATCAAGGATCAATTCAACTCTACTCACATGTCTCAACCACAAATTAGTCTCCATGATCTGATTCACCTCATCCTGAAAGAACAAAGAGCGAATTAGACTGAATGGCTGGATGGATGTGAATGATGTAAAATGTTTAAATCTCTTTTTTTGGACAGTTTTAAACGTAATTTAGCCTCACCACTTTGACCAGTTGAGATATGGAGACCTCAAACTCCACTGTGACGGGATCAGATACATTCTCCACTGGCCGTATGAACTGGTTGTACCTGCGGAATAACCTCCGGAATAGCCTGTCCTCACCTTTGGATGAGTTACAGTCTGGTGAGAGTCAGAAATGAGAGTGTTAGTAGACAGACAAGGTACCAGTGTTTCCAAAACGATTCAGCTCAAGTGATACATTTGGTGTCTCCTTTGCACAGTTTGCAGTGCCCGAAACATATTATTATCACTTGAGCCTTATGTAACAGTGAAAATATCTTGGCTGTAGTGCTGTAGTTTGTGGATTTATATTTTTTAATTTTGAGTGAAATAGTTTTGAAACATTTCAATATTTACTCCACTAACACTGTGACCGAGACCTCGGGGATAGTGCCGAAGAGAGAGGAACAGAAGTCTCTCTCTTTGAGCGCAAGTGTGGAGCCGGCAGTCGGTGGCAGATCCTGATATAGTACGATAGTATATCCGAGGTCTGCTGCTGCTATCTGGTCCGTATTGCTGTTAGCTTAATCCGTCCGTAACTTGCGTAGGCACTCATATTTATGTGTGTTGGGATGTCGGGGGTGATGTCACCCTGACGTCCCGGTTGTGATGTCAGAGAGGCACTACGTTCCTTCGTAACAAACACTATGATACACTGGGAGAAATGGGTTTGTCAGAACTTTGTCCTTTGTGGTTCCCGAAGCTACACAACCCTTGACGTCCTACAATTGTTGAAAGGTCAAGGTCATCTTTCACAAAGCCAGCATGTAGTATTCTTTCCTGTGGTGCGTGACTCTGTTTCTACCACCACCAGAAAAGACTATAGTATATGCAGTACTACCACCCCTTCCACACACACGCACACGCACACACTTTGTTTTAATGGCTTAATCAATGTCTCTTTTCTCTGCATGCAGAAAAAGAGGGCCGCGGGAGATGGAAATGGGGTGTGAAAGGCGTCAAACATTTCAGCTGCCTATTTACAGGAGTGAGAAAAGTGAAAGCTTGAAAGCTTTTAGCAAATCTCCAAGCACAAGACACTTACAGCTAGAGAAGAATGTGGTGGCCTTAGCGTGTGTGTGTGTGTGTGTGTGTGTGTGTGTGTGTGTGTGTGTGTGTGTGTGTGTGTGTGTGTGTGTGTGTGTGTGTGCGTGCGTGCGTGTGTGTGTGTGTGTGTGTGTGCGTGCGTGCGTGTGTTGATCATTTTGTGGAAGGCTGCCACTAGTAACTCTAGTGCTACAGAGCCATGCCTATCCAAGCAGAAGATGTTTCAATCACTTGGGAAAGCACGCAGAGACACACACACATGCACACGCACATGCACACACACACACACACACACACACACACACACACACACACACACACAAATTCCTTCTCTTTCTCTTAGTCTCTCCATCTCCTTCGCTTTGTCTCTTACATCCCTCTACTCACACTGACTCTTTATTTCATTCTTCATCTAATTTAATTTACTTTATTTTGACCTTTCGACAATTGTAGGACGTCAAGGGTTGTGTAGCTTCGGGAACCACAAAGGACAAAGTTCTGACAAACCCTTTAAACAAGTGTCGCTCAACAAAATAATATATTTTTGTCTTGTCTCTCAGGCGTATCAGCTTGTCCTTTCTCTTCTCTTTCCCCTGTTTCTTCTGGCTGAGTGAACACAGTCTCCCAAAGGACAGGCCTGAAGTCTAAAACTCCAGAGCCTACATATTGTAGCTCTAAAAACACTGGTAATCTGTCCTATTTTTTTTGTTGCCAGTGTCCCAACAGACTCAACACTGACACCAGTGTAAAAGGCAGAGGGAAAAGCTGCCAGCATGTTGGTTTCATCTCATATACTGTAGATATTTGAATGTCAAATTCGCCACAGTGGATAAATCAGCACAGCTGGAAGAATTAGGATTATCTCACTTTGTGATGTGACACATTGTTGGCTGTAAGATCTGTATGTTGACAAGCAACACTGTCGTACTACGGACTGTACGGAGTCTGAATTTGCAATTTAGGATAGTGTTTCTCAATGGGGCTGTTGGTGTTCTTTCTTATTTATCATTTTATGCGAGTTTAGTATAGCTTTATTCGAGTGCAGACTTTCATAATTTCATAATTAGTCTTTCATTATCTAAATCTGCTGCCAAATTGTGAATCCATGGCTGTTGGTGTATAATTGTGTTTCTATTGGTGTAATTATGGTAAATTAGTGCAGAATTCTTCAGTCCTCTGACGTCTTGAGGGAATCTACTAGTGCAGCTTGCACTAGTAGTGCTCTTAAACCTCCTACCAGAGTGCGTGGAGGTGGTGGGAGGGTGGGACCGGTCAGTCAAAGAGGTGGTGGGAGGGTGGGACCGGTCAGTCAAAGAGGTGGTGGGAGGGTGGGACCGGTCAGTCAAAGAGGTGGTGGGAGGGTGGGACCGGTCAGTCAAAGAGGTGGTGGGAGGGTGGGACCGGTCAGTCAAAGAGGTGGTGGGAGGGTGGGACCGGTCAGTCAAAGAGGTGGTTGGAGGGTGGGACCGGTCAGTCAAAGAGGTGGTTGGAGGGTGGGACCGGTCAGTCAAAGAGGTGGTGGGAGGGTGGGACCGGTCAGTCAAAGAGGTGGTGGGAGGGTGGGACCGGTCAGTCAAAGAGGTGGTGGGAGGGTGGGACCGGTCAGTCAAAGAGGTGGTGGGAGGGTGGGACCGGTCAGTCAAAGAGGTGGTGGGAGGGTGGGACCGGTCAGTCAAAGAGGTGGTGGGAGGGTGGGACCGGTCAGTCAAAGAGGTGGAGGGAGGGTGGGACCGGTCAGTCAAAGAGGTGGTGGGAGGGTGGGACCGGTCAGTCAAAGAGGTGGTGGGAGGGTGGGACCGGTCAGTCAAAGAGGTGGTGGGAGGGTGGGACCGGTCAGTCAAAGAGGTGGTGGGAGGGTGGGACCGGTCATGTTGGTGGCCTTTTGGAGACATCGGTCTGCATACAGTATGTCAGATAGAGAGACTAATATTTTCTGCTACTCTCACTAGCCTCTGCAGGGACTGTCTTGCAGTCAGCGGCTTTGCAGTTCCCATACCAAACAGTGATGTAAGATGTCAGTAAGTATTGATTTATTAAAGGTGGGTCAACTACTACTAGTGAACTTTTTTATGTTGGCTTTTTTTTTTACTTCACTTTGACCACTGGCACCACTCTTGTTTCCAGCCTATTGCTGTTTCTGCAACGACACCTGAATATCCCTGTGGGGATGAGTAAAGGTTTATATTATTTTAAACTAATCTCTAGCCCCTCAGTCACCCGTTATACGGCTCCAATGAGAAGCAACAGTGTCCGCAGTAGAGCTAACTGCTGTTCTTATAGGAACTCTTTGTCAATGGCAGACATGGTTCTGGTCATTCTCCAGCATGCTCTCAATGGTTCCTCTGTAGAATAGTGTCATGATGGATGAAGGGGAATTCGCTTTTTTCAGTCTCTGTAGGAAGTGTAAGTGTTTCTGGGCTCAAACTGCTGCTGTGAGTGTGAGCTATTGTGAGCTATATTCTCCTTGGTTTTATCCACATGGTCAGTTGCTCCACCTCCACTGTACATTGTATAATCACCATTCGTGACACCCGTGTTGTTGTCAGCTAATTTTATGATATGATTGGAGCTGGACCTGGCAGATTCAACAGTCATGAGTCAGCATGGTGAACAGGAGTGGACTGAGTGAGCACGCAACCCTCCTATCCTTGTTTGCGTGTAACTGTTGAGACTCAGTTTCCCTGTCAGCCGAGCACACTGGGTCTCAACACCCCTGTAAAAACATGTAGCAGATCTACAATCTCAACACGTAGATCAGCTATTTTCAGTAAAGAGGTTTGATGTAGAGGGGAAAAAGTAAGGGGCCAATGATATAGTCTTGGGGGACCCCGGTCTTTGTCTAATATAAGTGGTTAACAGCTCATTCCTTGGCATAAGTAAAGTATAATAGAGTACTGACGATTTCTTCATCCTCGCCTTACTGTGAAGGACAAAACACTGCTCATGTGACACTGGCAGGCTACAAAGTAAAAATAATAATAATAAAACAGGAAGCCATATGAAGTAATTTTCAAAAGCCTTGCATTGGAGGGGCTAGCGTCACTCAAACAGTGTCTTTACAGCAGCTAACAAAAAACTTTCCAGACGTTTCCAGAGGTCGTTGTCTCGAGTTGAGAGTGAGACTTTAGGCTTAAATTAAAAGTCCTTACTCTTGGGACCTCTGCTGTAATTTATTTCAGCTCTTTGCAACCTGCCTTACAAACTGTCCATCGTTCCCTGAGTCAATGCAGTCACAGAACCACACTTAAGCCTCTGATTGGGTGAGGGAGAACAAGGGCAATTATAATCAGTCAATTAATTGGACCTTTTGTTCAGTGTGTGTGTGTGTGTGTGTGTGTGTGTGTGTGTGTGTGTGTGTGGGTGTGTGTGTGTGTGTGTGTGTGTGTGTGTGTGTGTGTGTGTGTGTGTGTGTGTGTGTGTGTGTGTGTGTGTGTGTGTGTGTGTGTGTGTGTGTGTGTGTGGGGGGGGGGGGGGTAATCCAAGAACATTTTTTTTAATGTCCCAGCAGTCATTCCCCATACTCCTTTTTCTTCTTTCTGAAGATCTTGAGTGTACTTAATTTAAAGGAAGTTATTTGTAACCTTTGCCCTTTCACCGGGTTGCAGCCTGGAATTTTCTATAAGAAACTGTACTTTGTGACACACAGAGTACATTTTCTCATTACACTTTAAAGATCTGTCTCTGACAGTGACAGGATACAGTCAGTGACAGGATACAGTCAGTGACAAGTCTTCATTGTGTACAGTGCTTTCAAAAGCAACAATGAGTGAAGTCTGTCTCTATCCATGGTGTTTATTGGAGCCTAAAGCTCCAGAGAGACTTGTGGCCCCACACCAGGGGGGCCTTTGATCAAGCTTGATGTGATATGGGCCCGGAGGCATTGGAAATGCATGTCAGACACTCAGAAGTAGCTATACTGTAATTACCCTCAAAGAATAAATTGCTGGCTTTATAGTGTGTGTGTGACTGTGTGTGTGTGTGTGTGTCAGTGTGTGTGTGTGTGTGTGTGTGTGTGTGTGTGTGTGTGTGTGTGTGTGTGTGTGTGTGTGTGTGTGTGTGTGTGTGTGTGTGTGTGTGTGTGTGTGTGTGTGTGTGTGCGTTTGGCTACATCAGTCCTTGCCATACGCGGGTCCTCGGTTGGATGACCTCAGGCATCAACAAATGCATCTATATCCAGTTCTAGTTTTCAATATCAGAGACTTTGTTTGTATTGGCCACTGCAGCGCATGCAAGAGAAAAAAGGACAGAAAATAGTGTGTTGCACACTCGAACTCTATGTATTTTTCTTAATTTGATAATAATGTTTTGACTGTGTGTGGGTGTGGGTGTGTGTGTGTGTGTGTGTGTGTGTGTGTGTGTGTGTGTGTGACCATCTGATATAAGTATAGGGGTGTTGTGTAAATATTGTACAGCAAACACATGTGTGAAAACTGTGTGTATGTTCAATCTTTAGTTTTAAAATTAGTCATATTTAACCTATAGACCTACCAGTAATTTGTGTTAGAATTACGTTTTTTTATTTATGAAGCCTTCCTGAAGAAATAAAAACAGATATGCATTGTAGATTGTTTGTTATACAAAATATTACGCATGCTGCCCCTAGAATTTCTCTCAGGTCTGGTTGGATCTGGCCTAGACCTGTTCAGATTGTCCTCCAGGCCGTTTCAGGGGTATTTGTTTAAAGAATATATTTTAAAACATTTATCCTTATCCGGATCAGGTAGCACTGCAGCTACCGGTCCGTTTCGGAACAGGTTGTAACAGTTCACCCGATCTACTATGAAACACCCCATTCAATGAAAAGGAATTACAGCGATTCATAGTACATCGGCTGAACAGATTGTACTGTACGTTTTCAGAATGCCTGGCTGGGCATAGGCGTGTCCACAAAGTTTACATTTTGATAGAGCCAAATACATTGTTGGCAAGGTCATGAGATCAGGACAGTCTGAAGATTATACGTCTTTGAAATATTTCTGAACCTTGAACGCTGTGCATGTTTGAAGGTTTATTGCGAACGCAATGAGCACTAACTATGAGACCCTGCAGATCATGTCTGTGTGTCTAACTTTAAAAAAAACTTTAAAAACACTTAACTTCAAAAAACTTAACTTAAAAATAAAATCTTAAAAAAACACACAACAACTTAACTTAAAAAAAACTTTAAAAACACTTAACTTCAAAAAACTTTACTTAAAAATAAAAAAGAACTTTAAAAAGAAAACCTTAAAAAAGTATGTAATTTATTCTAATTGTTGTTATTGCCATTTACGAGCTGCGTTCGCTTCCCGCGTTTGCGCGTCTTACTTGTCAGGGGCTACAGCAGGACCAGCTGTTAAAGAAAGCTCTTGACCTCAGCTGTCATAGTCACTTTTTATAGGCACCAACCGACGCAAATATGTACGTCAAATATGGAAAAGGTTCTACTAAATAGTCATTTTTTTCCCCACCCCACCCGCAGTATAGTGCAAATGTCTAAATTAGGGACGTCCTGATTTTTCTCGTTCCCGATCCCACAATTTCTGTGTTAGTCGACACCGATACCAATACCGATACCAGTGTTGTGATCTTGTGTTGCGTCAATCAAATGTGCACTTGCAGTTCTGGCAACTCGAGCAAACTCCACATGCCCCAACATTTTATTTACCAGCCATAGTGTCAACCCCTTACCCCTGTGTCGAATCGGTGGTTAGACTGGCATATTCGCCGATAACGATATGACCCGATATGATAAATAAGGGGCGATGCCGATACTTTTCCAATACCGATACAGTATCGGGACAGCTCTAGTCTAAATTTGGAGAAATCTATTTTAAAGTTGCAATTCCCATTGGAGACGCACCATAGAACTTGTTACAAAGTGTACAAATCAGCCAGCATAGTTGTTGTTGTTTACAAGAGCCTCTAACGATCCACTAGGAGTGGTTGCCAGGTATTTTTTGCCACACAATATGTCATGGGCCAGGCCAGCCCGTGTCCTATAGACACAATGGTCGAAAGAGTTTAAAATGTTTATTTGTATTTATTGATACTGAAGTTGCATTGGTACTGTATGTTTGTCACCTGCCTCTCCTCTGCAGTGCTAGCACTCCTCTCTAGATTGGAGGGTGCCAAGTACTGTAGAGGAGGGGGGGTGATTGTTCCTGTGTGTATTATGTTTGGTCTTTATGTTAGGCCCTGTGAATGAATTGGGCCTTTGAAATATGTTTGAGTGTATATTCCTCTAAAGTATAGTAGTGTGGAAGATTACTCGTAGGCCTTAGTTGGCAGTGTGGTTGAGTCAATTGAATGTCACTTGCTGATTAGGGGATGGTTTGCCCCACCTGTATAAAAGCAGGATTGCTGCAGGTGGAGGCAGTTCAGTATTACCTGAGGCTAGGACAGACATCAGGGAGAGCTGCAAGCCAGGACCTCATCGAAGGTTAAATAGCCTGTAACAGTCTCTCAAGATCTGTTGTGTTTTTCTTAAAGTTTAGGCAGCAGGTGTATTTTGTTTCCTATTTTTGGAATGTTATTTTGGCCAGTATTTATTACTTTTTGTATTGTCACTGCACTTTGGAGGTAAATAAAATGCCTGAAATATACTTGTGGACCTGTCTACTCCCTGGAACCTCCGGCCAACATCCAGCCTTATCACACAGTACCTGATCACTCTGCTTCTACTAGTTCAACAACCGCACTCGCACTGCTACTGTGGGAGCAAGATCTGTAAACCTGGTAAACGGGGTTTGATTGATTGATTGATTTAAGTATTTATTAACAGTATGCAGAATAGGTATATTTCAAACGAAAGCACAACTCAATACAATATGGATGACACAATATGGACGACACCATAAAGCTTATTTACAATAGGGTCCACCATTTTCAATTCATTCATTCAGGTATGTGATGAACAAACAATACGGGCCCGGGTAGGCGGCTACATCAGTCCTTGCCATACGCGGATGGCGTGGATTGGATTGGATGCCCTCGGGCAACAATAAATGCCTGGGTGATACTCTATATCCAGTTCTAGTTTTCAATATCAGAGAGATTGTTTGTACTGGCCACTGCAGACACAGCATTGTATAAGATAGTTGCATGCAAGACAGATGAGAGAAAAAAGGATGCAGAAAACAACTCCATGTGTATTTCTCTGTATTTGATAATAATGTTTTGACAGTCCGCCGGCCTTCTTCAAGATCAGAGAATAGCTCGTATGGCTAACACTTCTGTACGTACTAATGAAAGATAGGTACAGTGCATGGGGGACTGGCATTGAATGCTGAGATTGTATGATTTTGATGACTGTTCCTAATTTTAACTCATGCATTGCACTTTAGTAAAAACCTTCATTGGATCAAAAGGAGAAGAGGTAGTGACTGTAAAGGCATGGGGGATAATAGCCATCAGCGTCTGCTTTGTGTATGGTGTCAAGGGGATAATAGCCTTCAAAGTCTGCTGTTTGCACACTGTCAGGTGTAGCAAGAGGGGGGCAAAGTCATTATGCAAACATCAAAGAAAGCATTGTCTATTGAACAACTAAACCTGAGAGACCTGCCAATGAAGGGGATGAGGATATGAGGGTGTGAGTGGAAGGGAGAGGATGGATAAATCATAACACTATAGTGATGTTCTGCCACCGATTTAAATTGGCAGGTTTTCACTCCAAATGACTAGATCGGAGTGAATACACTTTGTATTGTTTTTATTGCTGTAGTTACTAGTTATGTACTGTTGAACATACTGTAGACATATTGTATGTTCATTTTGAAGCTACTTTCTTTGACTACATTACTTTTACTTTAAGTACCTATTGCATTACCAGACATAACAAGGCATTAGGCAGTTTTACTCTTTATATTACAGAGGTTAAGGCAGAATGCAGCCTGTATTGTGCCACCCGGCACCGCCAACCCCTTGGCTTAACACATGAAACCAATGGTGTATTCTGACCATCAAAAAGTCCAAACCCACCAATTACCAATGATATTTTTTAAAGATTAAAAAATTAAAAAGTCTCAATCAATTTGAGATTTGAATTTATTATAGTTTCTATTTGAGAACATTTAACTTCTAGTAAAGTAAACTTAAGTAAACAAATACATGTTAATACACAAATAACATTTGATAGATTTTATTTTTTAGATAAACCATGAACCACATGTATTATTTTGTTCCCATTGTGCCACCTCCATTGGTTTCTAATTATCTATTTTTTTCAATTTTATTTTCTTATTATTTTTGCTTTATTTTACAGAGTGCACAGAGAAAGACGCTGATGAGGGTAGAGAGGGTGAACAACAGCCCAACCCAGGCAGTCTCAGGCCCAAATCAAACATGGGGACACTGCAGTTTGTGGTGGACACTTTATTCCAGCATGCCTCGGCATAGACAACATCTCAATTTAGTACATCCTCAAAACTCTGCCATCCAGCAGCTCTCAGTTCGACTAAAAATATACCCCAATCCCAAGGAATGCAGGATCAGCGATTCCTCTGTAATAAGGACAGATCGTCCAGGCCTGGATGGTAGGAGACAATACCTTTTATAGTCCACTAATCGTTCCCCCCACTGGGAGAGTGTGTGTGGCTGTGCATGTTGCGCCTCTGTGTCTCTAACACTTATCTGAATGCACAGCCCTCTGTTCAGCACCATACAAAAGCCCACACGCACTGTAAGGGATTCAGGGGTGGAGGTGAATGAACAGATGCCAGTGGTGCAAAAACAGTGACTAATTTCTATATTTGCAGCCAAGTTAAATATCACTGTATATTATAATACCTTGATAAAACTGAAACGACTCTTCCCTCTCTCTCTGTCTCTCTCTCTCTGTCTCTCTCTCTCCCTCTCTCTCTCTCCCTCTCTCTCTCTCTCTCTCTCTTTCTCTATGGGGCCCAAATCTGGTTCAGGACCAGGTCATCCTCTTACAGCACCATTTCCTCTCCCTTTGATAAGTTTAACTCAGTTCGAGGGCAACACAACAAAGCAGTCGACTGAGGCAAATCATTTTTATCTAAAGAGCATGACGGACATTGGCCAGAGCGGATGGGAGCAAGATGGTTGTAAAAGCAGACTATATGTCTCATACTTTTTTATTCTTGCAGAGAACCTACAGTTATAATGGTTGGGTTGGGACCCCCATCTGAGAAAGTATTCAAGTAGTCACCCTATACTGTTGATACCGAGCCTGCAGCAGTAGATATTTATGAAACTTTGGAATTTAACTAATCTTTACATTATCGCTCTCTCTCTACCCCTTGGGAGCCTCACAAGAGCCCCACTTCTGTGATTGGTGTATAGACATGAGTCTTGAGGCCTTAACATGAAACAAACACAATATCAAATAGGGAAAACGAATAGTGCTGAGTCTTGAAAACAGTCAACAGGCGAGAAACATGGACCACAGAACAACGTAGACTCGTAGAGCATAGAACAATGATCTAACGTATTAAAGGGTTCCAAAAGCCAAAACTTTTCAGGCCTGCAAGCCGCAACCCCCCAAAGGCCAAAATAATCATATTTGAACTGGGAACACGAACACCCCAACCAGTGGCATTTCCAGGAATTACATTTTGGGCAGGCAAGAATTATATTTTGGACAGGCAAGATGTGTTAACGTCCCGCCAAGCACAATCGTAGCACTAAAGGTTTTCAAAGAGATATACCTGCCAGACGAGTAGGATACAAAGGCTCTACCGCAACGGCCAATCAGCTGTCCACTAATAGTTCTCAGGTCTTGTTTTTGTCCTCTCTCTTTTCTCATTGTATGGATTTTGGCCAGGCCAGAAATGGATTTGGACAGGCGGGCGCCTGCCCTTGCCTTATTGTAGATACGCCTCTGACCCCAACCTGACAAGCACTTTGACCTTCCACAGATAGACATGACTCGCACTGCATGCAAGGCGTGGTGAGCTTGTAGATCAGCTATACAAGTAAGACGCGCAAACGTGGGAAGCGAACGCAGCTCGTGTGTGTGTGGTTTTGTGTGTGTGTGTGTGTGTGTGTGTGTGTGTGTGTGTGTGCTACAGCTGCGCCCTGTGTGTGTGTGTGTGTGTGTGTGTGTGCTACAGCTGCGCCCTCTGGTGGCGGGCGGGTGGTGTAACAGCGGGACAGACAGACACACAGACACACACACAGACATTCAGCCCTTGCTGTCATAGTAAGTGGCTCACTGCATTCGCAAAAAGTCATTCAATTGTCACTTTAGAAATGTGCAGATGTCCTGTACACTTATGCGGTTTGTTTGTTTACTGTTAAGTGAGGAAAACAATGTTGCTCATTAAGCTAATCATCTGGGGACCCACAGATTGGTAACCACTGATCTAAAGCACAAAAGCACATTTCAGACTAAATTTCATTATCATTGAGTTTGTATAGGCCTAGGGTATAGGCTATATGTTAAATGGCAGCCAAAAGTTTTGTTATGGCTTTATGTGTAGCATTGTAACTTTTCTAACCCAGACCTCATAACCTAATAGCTTTGAACATCTGGACTCATTCGCCCATGATTGAATCAGCACTGACAGTCAACGAGTATATATAGCCTAATGTATAAAGCTTCTGGGGAAAACTATGCCTACAGTATGTCGCACACATCGGGATCATAATCTGACATCATGCCAGGGGCACTGCACTGTCTGATCATAATTATCTCAGTAGTGCTTGGGTAAGGAAACCGTGACAGCCGGTTCCACACACTCCACAGCATCCGCGCACCGTGTTGTCCGGACTGTGCGCACGTGAAAATATCTTGTTTTAATAAATAATTCAAGATCCAGGTCAGACATGGGCTCTCTCTCTCACAAGTCATAGGTTAGGTATCCTCAAATAATAACAACAAAATTGCGTATAGGAAATGTTATGGTGCAGATTTAATCTGCAGAATTAATTCAATGTTTATTATTCCATCAACGGCAATAGCAATTGTGCAAAGTTATTTCCTGGGGTTGGAGACAGCAAATTAAAAGTGGCACAATTAAGTGCGCTGCAGTGCGCACAAACAGAGACAGAGAGAAAGCTTATTCAATTTAAAGTTATTTAATATGAATTTCACCCGGTCTTTAGTTCTAGGCTACTTTTAGCCCAGCGCATTCACTCTGACACTCTGACAATGCGCTCCGATCTTAACTCCGCGGTAGGTAGGATAGACTACTACATGCACTACAGGCGCGCCGCACTGTATCTTATTTGGATGTTGTCTTACCTTGCGCTGTGAGGAGGAGAACCAGCAAGAGGATGCCGAGTTTACCGCCGAGAGTCATCGATACATCGGCTGCGGCACTTGGCGATTGCTCCTTGTTGATAAAAAAAAAAGATGAACAATGAGAGTTAAGGCTTAATTACTGCCGGACGACGTCTGTCTCGAGGCTGAATTTCAGCGGAACATTTTGCTGCGCTCTCCTCGCTTGTGGAAAGGTTGGACTCGGTTGGACAACTTCAACATGTCCCGCCCCCACCACAACAAGCCAAACATCACGACCCGAGTCAGTGTTTGACTCATTTAGGGGTAAACTGTCGCAGTCTGTCCTATAGTGAACTTTTGAAATCTGCCTACATTTGCACTTTATTGTTGTTAACTTATCTGGATCTTGTGGCTATGGCTATGTACTGTATGTCTGTTCTATGTTTACTGGCATACTGCATGTGTTTTATAGAGCATATTATTTGAACCTGCTGTAACATGAATAGCCCAATTTTGGACATGCAAATAAACTTGACCTTTTCACTGAGTAAAGTTATATCTGTGAAAACTATAATAATAATTAAAGCAATTAGCTCCTTGTATTATAGCCTACTTAAACTTATACCCAACTGTTATAAAAAATAAAATTCTCAATCAATCAATCACATGTCTACTACACAAACTGGGGTATTACAATTTTTATTAATTGTGAATGCACAATATAGCCTGCATCAATGCACAATTTATATTGCCCAATTTATATTGCTCCCTCCTTATTTTATGTTACACGCACGCATGTGCATAATTCAATAATAGTACATTATTTGTAGGCTACTGCTGAGCTGTAAATGACCTACTTAGTCACTTAATTGATTTTATATGCATAACAATGATCAGGCGGCTTAGCATTAGCTGCTCTACTAAAGTGTTGAAGGCTGTAGAATCTGCTCTCTTCAGCACTATAGTTGGCTATTACAGTAATGCATAGTCCTATATCACCAGCAGTAATGCACTGTGTACACAGCTTTAGTTAATTACATCCCCATCTCAGCTAAATTAGTTTGATATGTTCCCAAATTAATTTCAAATGTCTAAACTGAGACAGTGTTTGTTCCAGCAATGAGTTTACACTTTGTTAAAATATGATAGACAATCATGCTTGTGTGTGTGTGTGTGTGTGTGTGTGTGTGTGTGTGTGTGTGTGTGTGTGTGTGTGTGTGTGTGTGTGTGTGTGTGTGTGTGTGTGTGCGCGTGTGCGTGTGCGCATGTATTTGTATACGCATACATGTGTTTAAGCTCTCCAGCAGCCTTTGTTGTGTCTGAACCCCATCTGACATGCATTTCCATAATCTGCTTATTGGGCATGGACAGAATAGACTACTAAATCTGCTTTTATGAATCATGACTTTACACATGTGTGCAGCACTTAGATAATATTCCAACGAGGGACTTGACACATGAGAGAGTGAGGGAAGTTGCAAAGATCTGGACCGGCACCGTAAAGTCTTGATCCACACCCCTGTCCTTATTTTTGAGGAGCACCGCACCATAGCCCCTCCTATGCCCAGCTTTTGTGTGCATGCGTGTGTACCCCATGGTGATGATTTCATTGGCTGAGCACGGAATTGAGGATGGAAAATCACACCCGTGTGAAGTGAGGGGCGCTCTTATCATCGTACATCACCATCATTTGCTCAGTCACATGACGTAAATTCTCCATTAATTGTCAATGGGAATTTTATGTTTGTGTAAGACGAACATCTACACTAATAGCTGAATATAGGAGGGGCTAGTGCCCCTCAAAAAGTGAGGACGTAGAAATGAGGACGCCAATTGTGATTGGCCGGAATGTGATGATGTATAATGATAGGAGTGCCCCTCACTTCACACGAGTGTGATTTTTTTAATGTATAGGCTACATCCTTAAGTTAAGATATACTTTCATAGTGTTCAAAGTAGTGTGCTATATCATCAGTAGTGTGCTATATCATTAGTAGTGTGCTATATCATATTATTACAATAGTGTGCATGCATCATACAACATACGTTTGATATGCTGCATGCAGCACATCAAACAAAATAAATAACAAAGAATCAGCGTCAACTGTTGCAATGTGAGAGCAATACTGTACATGATGCAACACACACACACACACACACACACACACCCACGCACATGCGCACGCACACACACACACACACACACACACACACACACACACACACACACACACACTACTTGAACATGCAGCACATTAACGGTTAGGTAAGTTGGGGTCTTAGGGGACTGAGGTTCGACTCCTCGCTCTGTCTTAAGTGCAATTCGATTTGTTCTGCAGCCAAAGACCTGCAAAGACACAACTCTGACTTTTCTGATGACAAACCTCTCAACAGCCCCCCCCCCCCCCCCACACACACACACACGCACACACGTGTCGACGAGAGAAAGAGAGACGGAAGTATAGACACAGTGAAGGATATACACAGATAATAACATCAGCAACACCCCACCCTCTCACTCACTCCATGAGATGTTAAGAAGAGGCCTCAGTATAAACTAGAAAAAGTGCCCTTCTGGGCACAGGTCTCCACCAGGAGGATAGGAGTGTTTCTAAATAATTACTTGAGTAAGCATAAGAAAGTATGTAGTAGAGTTAATATTAATACAATCTGAATTATTATTTAAACTAGAGAGACTGTGTACCAATTTGCGCGATGTTTGGACAAAATCTGTAGGTGTACTGTGCAAAAACTTGTTTTGCACAAAGCTGCCTCCTGGTGGCGCTATAACAGGCCGTTCTGGAAATTGGGGCAGAGGTTCATCGTTGGCATCCAGGGAGTGTGTGTGCAAAATTTGGCATCGACCGGGTTAACGGTGCCGGAGATTAGCTGCTCACGGACACACGGACGGACGGAGTGCAAAACATACTCTCCCCCCATGCCTTCGGCCTGGTGGAGACAACTATGCTATGACACAGAGAGAGAGAGAGAAGCGGGAAGGCAAATATGTCTGCCTGATGTGTTCTAATGTGACAGAGGCAGTGAGCATCTATTTCCGGAAAATTCACTTATAGTACTGCCCCCACGCCCCACACACTCCCCTCCCCCGTACAATTTTTCCCTTCAATGGTGTCAAGCAATTTCACTTTCTCACCCACCCCCAGACTTTGTTCCATTTCCACCCTCCTCAGCCCCATCCGTCCCTCTTCATCTCACCCCTCTCATCTCTTCCTGCTTCTCTCTCTCTCTCTCTCTCTCTCTCTCTCTCCCCCCCCCCCCCCCCCAGTAGTGTGTCCATTCCCAGCGGCACTGGGAGAGATGTGAAAGAGCATGATGTTCAAGAGGATTTCACACATGTCGCACACTTATTTGGCTCTGAACTGATGTTAAAATAAAGCATTTGAGGGCATTTCTTGCCACTACTGTTGAGGTCAAAAGTTAAATATAATTATGTGACCTTGTTTTAATTTATTTTTCTTGACTGTGACGTGACTGTGGCATTTTCTAGGTCTAGGTCTTTCTAGGACAAATATTTTGCTCTTATAAGTGAAGTGATACAAGAGTGATGCTCTGGATGTTGAAGTTTTTGTGTGGGCCATTTGTCTGTGAGTAAGTTATAAAGTTTTGGCTGAACCTCTTATCTTCAGAAATATTAATATTGGACATCATCATACGTGTTTCGTATTCATTTAACTAAATGACAGTGGGAACCCAGGTAAGCAGGTACATTCCTCATAAATTCTAACTTGAAAAAGCATATTTGTGTACGGCATTATGACACCATGACAACCATAGCTTAAATCAGGAAATTACTCCAACGGGACCAAAAGTCCCAAATGAAACCTCTGCCTCGCCTGAGGAAATAATCATCAGTTGGACAATGTTACCACCTAAACTACAAAAAGCTTAGGCTACCTAAGCTACTAAAAGCCATTGAACACAAAGAGTCAAAATACAACTGATAGATGTCCCAGTTTCAGTGTCCTGAGTACCGCCAAATAACTACAGTATAAGACTAAAACGTCCTGGTTTTCATCATTCACTACAAATTTGTCCTGGTTTTATTACATTTACAAATTTCTTCAAAACACACTATTTTGGTACTACTCATGAACATTTTCTCACTTAAATACAGTAGGTACACATTATCTCTAGAGTCATGTGATGAGAATCTCATTCACCATGTACAGTATAATTATTTTTTGTTTTTTCTATTCCAGTTGGTTATGATTGCCTAAAGTTTGCAGGACGGTCCTATATTTTAAATGCCAAAAGTCTTTAACGCGGCTTCCGATCAACCCCAAATGTTAATCACAGGTTGAGAGGCCTCTGTGAACTGTGAACAAACACCTGAAACATCAGAGTCCAGCCTGGTCACCTCAGCCCCCAATCAACTAGTCAAGGCACTTTTATATGTAGACTGAAACTCAATTGCACTTAAATGCAACAATAGTAAGCAATCCACTATCTCATTCTGTCCCTATAGGGCAGCTCCACATTAACCTGTTCAATATTATCCAAACGCTTCAGCTTATCTTCCCTTTTTCACTCTCCATCGGCACGCATAAATGCTCTGCCTTTCTCTCCCAAGGGCAGAGCGCACTCTACTCTCTCCCCTGTGGATTGCCCACCTGACCCACACCTGACACCTCCACCACAAACACACCCTCCCAGTCACTCTCCCCCACACCAGTGATGTAAAAAGTACTCAACCTAGTACTAATCTTCTCAAATACAGTACAAAGTTGCTCTGTCAAATTTGTACTTGAGTATTTAAAAGTGCATTTGAAAAGAGAAACAAAGTAGATATTCTTTCTAATAGCAGTGTATTCATATAAACTGTACAAAAAGTAGGTCAGATAGGCCTATTCAATTTACTTAAAGGACCACTTTTCAACCTACCTTCATATAATCGGTCCTCACTAATGTTCATGATAAAATGCCACAATTGTTTTGTGTTTGTGTCTCATGGGAGGGCTGTGGACAGTTCAGAAACCCACCCATCATCATCAATGGGGAATCCAATCTAATAGAAACTGCAGGCTTTCTATTCCTGAAAAGCCATCGTTCTCCCGATAAAAAATAATAAATTAGTGAGGACCAATTAGATACGTTGAAAGGTTCATATTACTCAAGTAAATGTACAGTACCTGGTTGCTGTCCAGCACTGCTCCACTGCCCTTCTCATCTCTCCTCCCAGATGGCTGCTTTTATCTTCTCTGCATGTCCTGCTACTTTAGTTCCCTCTGACCCATTACACACCAGGGACATGCAGTTTCCATCCTGTTTTATGTTCAACACTCCAGTCTCCAGTGTTTGGTCACACTTATGTGGCCTGTTGCAGCTGCTGCTGGCAACCAATTAAAGTTGCTTCTCGTCTTAAATCGCAGTTATCTGATTCATTAAGGCATACACTGCACACACAGCTAATTAAACTGCCATCTCTCTGTGCCCTGCTCTTTCCACAACAGCCCTCTCCGGTTATCTCTCTCTCTCTCTCTCTCTCTCTCTCTCCCCCCTCATTATGTGAGACTTATTGTCTGTCTGTCTGTCTGTCTGTCTGTCTGTCTGTCTGTCTGTCTGTCTGTCTGTCTGTCTGTCTGTCTGTCTGTCTGTCTGTCTGTCTGTCTGTCTGTCTGTCTGACTGACTGACTGACTGACTGACTGACTGACTGACTGACTGACTGACTGCTTTAAAAAAGTAATTATTTCTAAAATGTGTGGTGGTGGTGGTGGTTGTTGTTGATATTGTTTTGTGTGTGTGTGTGTGTGTGTGTGTGTGTGGGGGGGGGGGGGGGGTGCATGTCATGATCATAAAGAGAGATGGTCTGTAAGCTGCACTGTAGTTTCTACCATATTTGGTCTCGCTGTGAGCCACATGAAGTCACTTTTTAAGTCACTTTTTGAAGTGAGTGATAATGGTCATTTGGAGTCCCTGTAATGACTGATGTGACCACTAGTTGGCAGTAGCCTGCATCCTCAAGGCATGTGTCAGCAGGTGATAATATGGGGCTGGGCCGGCTGGCTTAGTTTAACCTAAATTCCTGTGCACAGTGATTTGAAGCCCAGGCCCTGTGTCTGTCTGTCTGGCCTCAGCCCTGTGCTCGCTCCTGGGCTCAGTGGGAGGGATTGATGGCCCACAGCCTCAGCTGACACACATCCAGTAATGCAGTGCTGTAGTTCATAAATATTGACTGCACGGCCACAATGGCAGGTATAAATCCTGAAGGAGTGTCCTACAGAGGATAATGTTAGGGGGATCTGTGTGTGTGTGTGTGTGTGTGTGTGTGTGTGTGTGTGCGTGTGTGTGTGTGTGTGTGTGTGTGTGTGTGTGTGTGTGTGTGTGTGTGTGTGTGTGTGTGTGTGTGTGTGTGTGTGTGTGTGTGTGAGTGTGTGAGTGAATCTTGAACATCCTCTTTTCAGGAATCAATTAAAATGTCAATAAGGGAAAGGGAAGCCACAATCTTTATCCATTTCTCTATCTGTCGACTTAATTTCTTAATCTATAAAAAAAAATGTCTTAATGTCTTAAATTTCACTCGTGTGTGGCCAAATGGATGTGTGCAGGTGCATTAATTAGTATTACTTTAAAAGAGTTTCTAAAAAGTTCCTCACAAATTCACAAAATTCTAAAAAATCTAAAAAATTCCCTAAATTAGGAAACAAACGTGATGCGTGTGTGGGCACACATCCCTGCCTCGCTGAGAACAGTAAATGCATATTGATCTCTGACTGCAGGTCTGCAGCGTGAAATGGCATTTTGATATCGGCTCCATTCACTCAGGTCTGAGGAACCGCAGCAGTCTGGAGTGTCTGCTTTATGAGCAGCCATTATCACCCCTTCTTCCCTCTATCATACACACTATAGGCCTCTCTATCATTTTCAGCCTCTTCTGCTCCACTTTCATTTGTCACGCTTCCTGAGCAGACCCTGGAGTCTCTATAATACCCAAACAGAGGGTCGGGACCCATATGTGGGTTGTGGACGGGTTTTTTTGTGGTCGCAAATAAATACCCCTTACATTTCTTTGTTTCCTAGATTTAGTTTTTAATTATTTTTTCAAAAGATTTTCCAAAACATCCCCCCAACATCTTTTTTAAATTATATATATATTTATTTTCCCCCAAAAAAGAATTTCATGCAAAAAAGAAAACGACTTAAGTAGTCAAAGTAGAAAAAATAACACGATGCAACGTGTTGTGAGTTTGTACTGTAGATATTTTCACTGGTTTGGGTCCCGGGGAGTCTCTTTTGCGTCGCTAAAACGTTTAAGAACCACTCCTCTATAACGTCAACTCTCCACCAACACTAATGCATTGGCTATTATGTATGTTTTCTTTTTGTTAAGATAGCAAAATGTCAATGTCAAAGAAGAAATCGATATACTGTCCTGTTTTAATTTATTTGTTTATTTATTTGAAGACAGTGAAAGCTGCAGCTCACTTATTAGCCTACCCATATAGAGTAAATTAACCTGTGTGCTTTCTTCATTTTCCAGTCTCTAATGTGGTGAGTTGGTGATTTACCCCCACCACACAGTTCAAGAATCTAGTGCTGTAAAAGCTTCAGCAGAGGTCAGGCATCATATTTCCGGGATAAATAGTATCATGGTCAGTATCATGTCAGTATCATGGTCAGTATCATGTCAGTATCTTGGTCAGTTATGTTATTATCATGTCAGTATCATGACCAGTATCATGACCAGTATCAGTAGCATTGCCAGTATCATGTCAGCATCATGGCCAGTATCATGTCAGTAGCATTGCCAGTATCATGTCAGTATCATGGCCAGTATCATGTCAGTATCATGTCAGTAGCATTGCCAGTATCATGTCAGTATCATGACCAGTATCATGTCAGTAGCATTGCCAGTATCATGTCAGCATCATGGCCAGTATCATGTCAGTAGCATTGCCAGCATCATGTCAGTATCATGGTCAGTCAGTAATATGGTCAATAGGTGCAGGTCAATATATCATGTCAGTATCACTTTCACCCACTCCCCTCATGTCATCCAGGTTGATGCACTTGTCAACTTGTCCAGGAAACAAATGGAGATGGTATTGCTCATTAAATATTTGTGCGGACTGCAGAGAGTTCATAGCGTCAGTGTTTCCCAGTGGGTCGGTACCCATTTGTGGGTCGCGGATACATTTTGGCGTTTCCTAAATGTTGTCATTAGTATTATTTTAAAATAATTTCTAAAACTTTCCACAGTGGAGTGCAGATCTGAAATGTGAGCTTGTAGATCTGCTATTTTCACTAGTTTGGGTTCCGGTCAAATGACAAATGTCACACACACACACACACACACACACACACACACACACACACACACACACACACACACACACACACACAGTGTGTGTGTGTGTGTGTGTGTGTGTGTGTGTGTGTGTGTGTGTGTGTGTGTGTGTGTGTGTGTGTGTGTGTGTGTGTGTGTGTGTGTGACATTTGTCACGTGCACGTGCACACACGTTTGTCATATGTTATGTCCATTTGCATGTGTTGTGTCCACACAAGTTAACGTTGCCGTTTCCTCACTGTACCCAGAGCAGACATTCTAATGAATAATGTTTTGCTCAAACCCCAGATAGTTCCAAAATGTCATGCTCTCCATAAACGTCTGTCCAAAATGCCAACTGCTCTGTGTTGTGGACATGTGGACATGAAATGGTTTTCACTGTGTACAATCTGTTATAGTTTTATAGATTATGACAAAATAAACATATGTATTTCTTACAGATATTGCTTTAAAACACTTAGTTCATTAGACATTTTTGCTTTCATATTCCTTTACTGATCTATTTAGGAAGACATCAGCATCAGTTTAGTCTTGTACAGTAACTTTAATTTCGTACCCACAATGCATCTGTCCAGACAGGAAAAAGAAATCAACATGTTACATGTAATGTAATAACCTATGGGAATGGAACAAAGCCATGTCCCATTCCATCCACGGAGATAAACTAAAACACATAAGATGAGACAAATAAATATAGCAGGATTAGTAGGCCTACACTACACCGTTCCCTTGGCTAACATTGGTTGCCGTGACAGAGGAGTGCATCATTACAGTGACAAGAAGTTACAGTTGCTTTTTAGAAATAATTACTGGACATTGAGTAACTTCTCTAAGAATTGACTTGATGCAACGCTCAAAACATACATGAACTATAGGTATAGTGCAGAGCCAGACTCAGGGCTGTTCGGGATGATTTTCTTGCAGGCCTGTGTGTATAAAATACTGTACAATATTGCTGCTGGTTTCTTCCGGATGGAAAATGAGCACTGCTTGGATGAAAACAGTGTACTGTACCATTGTAACAGAAGCATGGTGAACAAGCCTTATACATGGTTGAGAATCGTATCCTACACTGAAAATAGACGATTTTCTATTAACAGGGAACTAAGTGTAACTCAGGCTTAAGTCCTAATTTTGTTCATTTTGGGACTACAAATGACTGGTTAGTAAAAAGAGATGTGTTTGGGTTAGCGGTGAAGCGCTTACCACCGCGGCGTGATGTCATGTTTTCGGTGGTCACCTTATGACCTAAAACTGGAGTATGAATAGACCTTTATTTACATACACACTGACTCGCACGCACGCACGCACGCACGCACGCACGCACACACACACACAAACACACACATGCACACACGCACGCACACACACACACACACACACACACACACACATACACACACACATACACACTTGTGCCAAGCATAAAAAGCAGAAGTTTCTGCTATTGCCTTGATCAGTCTGTCAAGTTAAGCTAGGAGCTGCAACAACACAGATGAGTCCACACAGCAGAACAAAACAGCTAATTTATACTTATTACGAAAATAACATATCGCTCACTTATTTTTGGCGAGTGACATGGTTGTACGATGAAATATGAATTATGTTTAATACAGAAATAGGCTGGCTTTAGTCTTTTCTGTCCAACAGACATGACCCCTTCTCGCTGTCGCTCTGAAAAGGCAAATGTTTAAAACGTAAGCTTGGCAAGGATACACAAGAGGGGTGCTCAGCCATTGTTGCAACTGTGCACACATCCGTGGCATGTGTATGAAGGCTCCTGTAATATAGAGTAGGATATATTTTGGATATATTTGTCTCCTCGTTGAAGTGTGTGGGTGGGGTTTGCATATCTTTAGACTCAGCAAATTATTCTTGAATGATGTGGAACAATAATGTGCATCGCTCCAACCTCTCTCTCCATCCCTCCCTCTCTGCCAACTATAAACGAAATCAAGAAATCATCCTTATGACCTTACAAATCAACCTTGTTTTCTGCATGTTATACCATATTGTCCTTTTAGGCCTGCTATAACTGCCCAGAGATATATTAAAAGTGCAGCTATATGGGTGGAGAGATAAATTGCTAAAAGAATGCAGAGAGTATAAAACCAAATAAGGTTTGAAAGGAAAATAAGCCCCACTAGTGGCCCCTAGAGGCTGTGCTGATCTTCACACCCAACCGAACTCAAGTGTTTTGACATTGACATATTTAGAGCCCCGTACTCTCACTAGAGGGGCTGAGATATATACTGTACATTTCTAAAGTGGATATTTTGGCCTGATGGCACTAGAGGAAAGGTCATGAGGTCACTCAAATGGTCAGGGTTCCTCCTCTGGGGCACATGAATGCGCTCAGCAGGTTTCATAGCAATCCCATTAGCTTGTGTGTGCAAGTGGAAGTGGAAGTGGACAGTTTGGCTTAAGGGTGGCGCTAGAGGAAGGCCATGTGGTCACCATGGATGAACCATGGATGAACCATGGATGGGGCGCTAGAGGAAGGCCATGTGGTCGCCAAAAGCAGTAGAATTAATCCGCAAGGGAGCATGAGCACATTCCATGGCAATCCAGCCAGTATATTTCGAGACATCTTGTGGGTGGGCCAATCGACCAATCAAATGACTGAAATGGCCAGATGAACCCTCTATGAACCATGCACAGAGGTACCAATTCAAAACATATACTGTACTCAAAAGCCGTGTCTACCCCCATTCAACATGCAGACCATTCAGTTGCAATCGTTCCACTGCAGACGTAGCAGGGAGCCTTTCTGTCTACAGAAAAGGAGGAAAACTCCGTCATTCATCCACCCGTATCTTCCATGAAAAGTATAGTTTTGCGCTGCAGTTTGAAATGTCAACTGTGAATGACAACATATTAGAGGAGAAGATAAAAGAAAATTCTCAGGATGAAGGAGAGAGGACGTGATTAAGGAAGGCGGCAGTAAAGGGTTGAGGCATATTACGGATTTTGGTGGTGAGGTGACCACCGGAGCTGAAATAACGTTGAGCGGTGGTGAGTAAAAACAGATAGAAGGGCTGGGGCGGTGGCGGTGGTTTGCTCACTGCGGCTCGTGACATCATGTTGTAGTTCGGTGGTCACCTCACCACCGAAAATCCAGACTATGAATAACGCTTTATTGTCCCTGCCATATGCAAGGGAAAGGAGTAACATTGTGAGAATGTGATGCTTGCCAGATATGTGTCAACTTGTTATTTGCGGTGGGGGTGGAGGGCTCAAGTCCATTTCGGTCATGGGTCAAAGGTCAGATTTCTGTGTTCAGTTTTTCTCCGTGTCATCAATAATGGGGATGTTGTAACTCTGGAAGAGGGGCTGCATGAATAGGCCAACAGTCCCGACCACACACACCGTCACAAAGATCCATAGGAACAGACGATCGATCACCATGGCCACGTATTTCCAGTCCTCAATGATCTAGTGACAAAGAGAACATATGTTATATGTAAAACCCATTCATATACCGGAATTAACTTTCATTCTCTATACTGACAATAAAACAAAAAACATAATTTTCTACTTCCTGTCTTCTAAATGGTAAATGGTGCATTTATATAGCGGCACTTTACAGAGATTGTGCATTACATTCACCCATTCACATACACAATCACACACCGATGCTGGAGGAAACCATGCACGGCACCAACCTGCACATCGGGAGAATTAGGGGTTCAGAGTCTTGCTCAAGGACACTTCGACACTAACTCTGGGGGAGCCCGGTTTTCGAACTGGGAGCCCTCTATCCCTGAGCCACTGCCGCCCCTCAATGAGCTTCTATGCCTGGGTCCTGGGATTATGGTATCTCAAACTATGTATGTGAAACACTGCTGTGGCAGACTAATAGACTAAGACAACTGTAATGCTGTAATGTAATGTCTTGAAATATGGTAGCATGGCGTGTATGGTTTGTGATGAATTCGCTGCGAGAGCAGTCAATGTGAATCTCTGTGGGCTGTGTTTTGGACTTCGTTGATGGCGTAGCTGCTTTTAGACATGCACAAGAGCGTGATTAATGGGGTGCCTGGACAAATGCACAAATCAAAGTTGCTCTTCCAAAGCTGAGTACAGCTCTGTACAATCACTCTGTATACTAATCATTATCAAACAACACATATTTAAATGTATAATTTCTCCTACCGTACAAAAGCATACTTTGTAATGTATTCCGCCTTGCCCAGGAGAACGTGTGGTTACGTGGTAACCTATGTTCTCTGAGTGAAGAGACTATCTCTCCACCCAACATATTTCATATGTATGGGGAATGTCCCCACCTCACTTGTGACGTGGATACCTCTTTAAGACACACCAGTGCACTGGCACGCACGGGTATATAAGGCCCAGGTGGTGCGTGATTACACTGGTTTACTTGATCGACACCGCTTCTGAGCGACATCGAGGTGGAGAGATAGTCTCTTCACTCAGAGAACATAGGTTACCACGTAACCACACGTTCTCTATCGTATCAGAGACTATCTCTCCACCCAACATATTTCATATGTATGGGGAACTCTGTAAGACACCTCGTGAGGAAGCGAAGCAGTCCCAGAACCCCAAAGACAACACCAGTGGGCTTCGACCCAGCACATACTGAATTTGGAATGATTCATCATGTATGTTCAATGTAATGTATTTACAACCCCTGGAACGGCCGGACAGCCAGACGCCATCCGCCGCCAAATGCTCAGGCGCTAGGCGCCACCCAGAGCCCGGCCCTGCAAGACGCTAAGGCCAGAGACCACAGGGGTGAAGGGCCGCCCAAGCCAGCCCACTAGACGCAAGGCTGGCTTGACTGGTGAAGGTGACAATGACACCCACCGCTGAGTAGCATGCGAGACCAACTCCCCGAAGGGAGCGAATGCTGCATGTTCAGCCGGTATAACCGGGTGAATGTACATTAGACGGAGTAGACTATGTCGCCGCTGTGCAGGTCTGTCAGAGACGCACCTTTCCACAGCGTCCCCAGGTGGAGTGTGCCTGCCCTCCAGGCGGCACTGGTACTCCTACCTGTTTGTGTGCTGGATAACCTCTGTGATCCATGCACTCTCACTTGAAGCACTCAAAGAGCTGGTTCGTTACTCTGTGGGCCTTGTGTGGCCCTGGCATACGAATCTAATGCTCCAATAGGGCAGAGTGAGGACCGACTCCGTCTCTGTATGTCTACTGTCTGTATGACGATGGTAGGACAGAGCTCAATCACCTGATTGAGACGTGCCCTTTTGAAAACATTGGGGAGAAAGGCCGGTTTGGGGCAAGACTATACCATCATCCGGCATAGGCCTGCAGAGCTCATTATGGATTGACAGAGCTCGCAACTCCCCCATTTCTCCTTGCAGATGTGACACCGACAAGACTGCTGTCTTGAGCATGTCACGCTCACTGACTAAAGGTCGTAGAGCCTCCGGAGCTAACCCCAGATGGGCCTGATTGGGTCCCTAACCTGAGCTCCTCTGGGCCTCAGGGCACCCTTCAGGAAATGCTCTTCCTTTCTTTGTAACGAGGTTACTGCAGTCTGCAGGGCCTGCGCTCCCGCTCAAGTCAGCCTGCCGAACACTCGGTCAGCTGACTGTTGAAGCCCTGTTCTCTGAACCGGAATGATCCTTATGTCACATCACGGTTTTACAAGTAAAAAGTGGATGGCCTTCGTTTTTGTGCATAGTTCCCATCGCGTTTATGCTGCGGAGCTAAGCACACACCCAGTGAGAAGGGTGCTGGATGCCACACTGATACCACATAATGGTAGAACCTGATAAATGCTGACAGCATCGATCAAGAGGCTGTCCCACAAAACTCAGATTGGAGGGCATCTCGCCGTAAACCCATGCGGCAGCGAGGCCTTGTGTGGAATGTGCACATGTTCCCGTTGGGGCTGGCCTGCCTGCCCACCTATATGCCTGCTGGATTGTTTCACAAGCCAATGAGTGAAGTCCAGTCTTGGAGACTATCTGCCTAAGACAGTTAGGCCCATTTACCCTGCTCCACCACCCTGCTTATAGGAGGGTGGGAAGGGTGAAAATCAATAGACTGACTGGCTCACACTCTGATCAGGCCGTAGGCAAAATGCAGGGATTGATGGCGACAACACCTAAGCATTGCCATGTAGGAAGCGGCAGCACCCCTCACTGACAGAGACATTCTTGTGGCTGACACTGCAGTGCTAACAGCAAGAATGCTGTCCTGTGAGAAGCCATTGCAGCCCAAGTCTCCACGGGCTTAATTGGCTCATGCCGTAAGGCAGACAATACCACTCCCCGAGGAGGGACTGCTGGCCTATTGTGTGAGGGATGAACGGTATGAGGACCAACTGGGTGACTATTGTGTCGCCCTTGTGTGGGACAGCGGCCCGCCATGTTGCCAGATCCCTGGCCTAGCCACACGATTACCTCTGGATGAGGAGGGAGCTCAACCGGTCTCCAACACACAGAATTACACCCAGGTGTTTAAACGGCCATGCCGTAATACAACCTTATGGTGGTTCTGCTGGTCCCCTGACAGTCTCGTCACATTCTGCTGTGTGAACAGCAGTGTGAATTCGCTGGAACAACGTGGAACGTGTAAACTGACGCTGTCAACGATACGCCCACGTAGTGCATGACTGTGAATGACAGATAATGCACTGGCTGCATGTTCAGAAGAGCCGGAGGCACAAAGTGCACCATGATTGCCCTCAGCCCTAAGGGGCGGAGGCACAACCTGAGGGTGGCCCGACTCACTAGAGCAAGGGAGAGAGTCCCTGCTTTGCCCTCTAACACATGCCGAGGAGCGCTGCGGACTGTGAGAGTTGACGCCTGCAAGGCCTCTTGTTGAGGTGCCGGCCTAGGTGCCCAAAGTGCTGCAGGTGCCTGGCCACGTTGTTGTGGCACTGCACCTCTGAGCGAGCACACACCATTCAGTTATCCAATTTAGGATGCAAAGGCCCTCCCGCCAAGGACTATGTCCAATCGGGGGGCTAGACATATGCCGAATGGGAGGACACGGGACTCGAAGGTTCTGTCATCTAAGACAAGCCGGTCAGTGCGTCAGACCCGGGATCTGAGAATAAGCATCCCCGGTCGAGCATGGCAAGCCAGTCGCCTTGGAGGATGGCCTGTAAGACCCTCAGCCCTTCCTTGCCGGGAGTGCTGTAAGCAGCACCCCACCCTCCCGAAGACATAGTGGAACCCACCCAGGGGTCCACCTGAATTGTCTTCCAGGACAACCGCTGTCCCGAGAGACAGCGGGTGGGGTCTGGGGCCTTAACTGTCAGGACTGAGGTATGGGCTTAGCCCGCCGAGCACATTTTAGCCATACCCTGCCGGTTGGCCTGTAACCGGACCCGTAGGTCCCTGGAACTGCCAAACCTGACTGGGGTTGCACAGCCTGAGGGGTGACCGAGGCAGGCTACTCATGGCCTTGCCGGAGCATTCCTGCACCTCCTGTGCACCTCCACAGCCTCCTTAGGATGCTGTAGCAAAGCACTGGCCTTTTGGCCAAACATGGCCGGTGGCTCAATAGGCAGCGTGGGGGAGCTTGTCCTCCTATCGCAGCTTGGCCTGGGGCTGCCACAGACGGCACCTCACCAAAGGGCATCAATAGCATGCCTGCTGCCACTGCCTGGGGAGCCTGAAAGCCAGTCGCTGCAGCTCCTCAATAAGGTCCGGGCCCTAATGGTCACATAAGTGCCACATATAAGCCGGTGCTGAAGCAGTGACAGAATAACCTAGATAGCCATAGTGCATTCTCGGGATGAGAAGGAGCTTACTTTGTGGTTTCGAACCGGTAACCGGATTATACCATGCAAGTTTACACCTATAGGTGCGTGAACGGCCTTGCCGTGATACACCGTACAGAGTATTCCGCCCGACAGCCGCGGCACACTCGAGTTGCCAACATTGGCGAAACTACATCACGGACGCGTGAGCTGACACGGTCAGCAATACGCCGTATATACAGTAGTGTGCAAATGGCTGTGATTTCAGGGCTTGCTCCTGGCAGACTCAGCACGTCCTATACACTGTATAGTGCGCTACTACACCTGAACGCGGAAAGCTGACTGCCACGGCAGCCATACGCTCATCCTGTCTATGACAGAACCCACGGTTCGGAGGATGAGCTTGCTCCGTGGCGTCCCCCGTCGCACGGGTTCTACCACGCAGTCTACACCGGAGTGCGTGAACGGCTTTAGCCGCAATACACTCAAGTGAGCTCTCTCTCACGAGGCGAGGCAAAAACACGGCACTACAGATGCGGAAGTCGCCCCAGCGACAATACGCCTGTATAGTGCGTTTTAATGCTATAGCCTGGCCGGGCTGTTGTTTTGATTGATTGATTTACTGATTTACTAACAGCTTGCAGAATTACAGTACATTTCGAGTACAACTCAATACAAATACTGTTAACAGAGAGTGGGCGATACCATAAAGCATTACACTTGTTTACAATAGGGCCCACCATCTTCAATTCATCAAAACATTTAGAGACGTACGAATATACACAACTATATTCACTGCGCACTCGCAGGTCCCCTCCAGCCCACAGAATATGCAGCATGGATGCGTGAATTGACGCCATGCCAATAATACACCCATATAGTGCGTTGTATTCCACTGCCTTTAAGGATTACCGGGCCACTGGTCCTGTCTGTGTCACTGCACTCAGATCGACAGACAGGCTACACCACAGGAGCGTAAACTGGCGCCCCGCCAGCAATACCCCTGTATAGTGTGTTATATGGCCGTCGGATTCCTTCATTCCTCCTAGCCTCAACTGGCAAGAGGAAGAAAAACATACAGGAGTCAGGATCTTCATGAGCTGCTATCAGCATGACCAGGGAACCCACAGGTCACCCACTGGTCATGGCCATCCTCTGTGGGCATATGTGCCCCACGCAGCCCCAGAGAAACCCCTGCTGTTTCCATTTAATTCAATACCTATATACACTATTATTTTAATATGTTATATTAAATATATACAAATTTAATTGCTTAAACATGCTCAAAAAACGGGGAGTATAGTAATGTGCTTGAGAAGTGAGGGCACAGTTTACCCTATGTGCAATTTACACTGCTGTCTCTCAGTCACATTATTGATATTCATGTGTTGTTTTGTTTTTTTTTTTTTCTCGGTAACATGTTTCATGTGGACCCCAAAGACTAGCTGACTGCCATGGCATCAGCTAATGGGGATCTTTCCAAATAGAAAAATAACTAAACAACAGCCAGCTGAGTTCTATAGTCTCTCTCTCTCTCTCTCTGGAGGAGGTTGCACCTGAATTTCCTAGCTGCACTGAGACACAGAGTGTTTGAGTTGGAGACAAACACTCTGCTCCAAACGTTTTGCATTATATAGTGTATATACGTATACCAATTTCCACTGTTTGGTCCACTAGAACAGGGATTTATGAGAGTCTCCCTCGACTTTCCAGGCAACAATTTACCCTACGATATATCACCGTGCACTGGAGACCAAACTTTGTTTGTTGTGGAATTAGCTCGTCCTGTCTATGACTGACAGGACCCACGGTTCGGAGGATAAGCTTGCTCCGTGGCTTCCCCCGTCCGTACGGGTTCTACCACGCAGTCTACACCAGGGTGTGTGAACGGCTTTAGCCGCAATACACCCCAGGGAGCTCTGTCTCTCACGAGGCGAAGCAAAAGAACACAGCACCAAAGACGCGGAAGCCGCCCCAGCGACAATACGCCTGTATACTATACACTAGTGTATAGTGTGCTGTGTTAAATGATAAGCCTATAGCGGGGCTGATGTTTCGCTGCGCCAACGCAGGTCCACTCCAGCCCACGGAATATGCATCACGGATGCGTTAACTGACACCAAGCCAGTGATACAAACGTATAGTGCGATTATTCCACTGCTTTACAGGATTACAGAGCCAATGATCCTATAGCGGGGCTGATGTTTCGCTGCGCCAACCGCAGGTCCACTCCAGCCCACGGAATATGCATCACGGATGCGTTAACTGACACCAAGCCAGTGATACAAACGTATAGTGCGATTATTCCGCTGCTTTACAGGATTACAGAGCCAATGGTCCTGTCTGTGTCCCTGCCCACAGGTCGACAGACAGGCTACACCACAGGACGCGTAAACTAACACTATGTCAGCAATACGCCTGTAACGGTGTTTTGGCTGGTGTTACCCTGTTTTTGTTTGCTATACCTACAAACGAGCTGTGTGACAGCAATCCAGAGAGGAGCGATCCACGCCAGCTCTCTAACCTGCCTCCAGCAGTGGATTAATCCGGCTGCCAGAACTCGTGAGTAGTTGCTTTTCAAAAAGTCTAAAAAATGCAGTTATTGTTGATAACTTGCTCTGCACTTCCGTTGAGGAGACCACGTCTTGGACTGCTCGGTGGAGATCAAAAAAGCAGTGTAATCACGCACCACCTGGGCCTTATATACCCGTGCGTGCCAGTGCACTGGTGTGTCTTAAAGAGGTATCCACGTCACAAGTGAGGTGGGGACATTCCCCATACATATGAAATATGTTGGGTGGAGAGATAGTCTCTGATACGATAGAGAACATGCATTATCAAGTTGTTCTTGAATGCTTATTTGACATGATTATAGATTGCATTGTAACTTGTAGGATACACTGGATATGCTGCTTTTTGAATAAATGAAACGCAAACATCAAAATGAGAACTAGAGCCCCAGTTAATAATAGTAAGAACAAACAATTTTGCATGCATGTGTGCGTGCATGCACGCACGCACGCACGCACGCACGCACACACGCACACACACACACACACACACACACACACACACACACACACACACACACACACACACACACACACACACACTTGTCCAATACACACCCCTTCATCATCATCCTCGCTCTTCATCTTCTCAGCAATGTACCGCACTCCGTCCACCGCCTCCTCCATGTCGATGTTGCACTTGAGTGTCATCCTCTTCCTGAACTCTGTGTTCTCAGACATGTCGTTGATCTTCCAACTGTAGCGTTTGGTCGACTCCTCGTTCACGTAGAAGGACGAGGAGGAGTCCACCACTCCTGCCAGGCCGCCGGAACCCCCGGCAACCCCAGATGACACCGACCCGTCCCGGAGTTTCAGGTCCGAGTATGACCGCTGCTGGTGCTTTTTCCGGAACCTCTCGCGGATGTTGGATCTGCCGGGCCGGCGCATGAACAGGAAGGAGGGAAGCCGATACAGGAAGATGCGTTTGACCCAGGGCGGCATGGTATGCGTGCTGGGGGAGCGATGGTGCACGTTGAGCACGCACACGCTGGTGACGATTGAAAAGGTGACCAGCACCATGGTAAACATAAGGTACTTCCCAATCAGAGGCACTGCTAAGGACGTAGGTGGCACAATCTTAGAGATCAGGAGTAGAAACACAGTGAGGGCCAGCAGCACTGAGATACACAGCGTCATCTTCTCCCCGCAGTCCGACGGGAGGTAGAACACCAGGATGGCCAGGGAGGTGATCAAGACGCAGGGAATAATCAGGTTGATGGTGTAGAACAGTGGCTTCCTCTTGATGATGAAGTCGTAGGTGATGTCCAGGTAGGTGATGTCATTGGGGTCTTCGTTCTTGCGCCCAGGCAGCTCGACAATGTCCCACTCGCCGCTGGGCTTGAAGTCGTCGCGGCTGGCGAAGTCGCTGAGCAGGATGAGGTCGATCTCGGTGTGATCGTAGGTCCAGGAGCGGAACTTGAGGGTGCAGTTCTGCTGGTCAAATGGGAAGTCGCGCACCTCGATCTTGCAGGCTGACTTGTAGATGGCGGGCGGCAGCCAGTTCACCTCGCCGTTGTGGGAGATCACGGCGTTGGAGTAGAAGGAGACCTCATATGTTCCATCAGCGCTGAGTGGGTTGGAGGAAGGAGAAGGCAGGAGAAAAGAGGACACAGGATGATTGTAATAAATGTACCATAGAGAGAAGTAATAGAAATGAGCACTCAATGCAATACAATGCATATGAAGATTTCGAAAATAACATTCTCAAAACACATCACATCTCTCACTCACACAAAAAACCTTCAAAGGAAGCTTGCCCTACCAGTTAAGTGCATTAAGCTTGCTTGATCAAGAGAATCTCTGTTTCCATGCCAATTCTTACGGTGAAAGGCGAACTGTTTAGGACAATTTATTTGGACAATCAATGTAACACCATTATTCTGTGTCTGCTGAGGTGAAATCTAAAACAAACATGAATACATCAGAGGTTGGCGACAATTAACATGGACCTCAACAAGATTTTGTAAGTGACAACCATCCATCCAGGACACCAAAGATGGCATCAACTGCCCATCCCCACCTCAAATCTGCTGAGATTTAGTTTTCTTTCTCGCCCTGCAGGCTGCAGGTGTTGCATTATACATCAATGGCCTATCAATTATAGAGCAGGTCAAGAAGCCAGCCATCACACTTGCTCTCTAATGCTTCATAACTTCTGTGAATATGCAGACTGGTTAAATATGTAGAGGGACCACCTGTCTATCGTGACCTCCTGTCCCAGTCTGGACCTACAGACCTGGGCTGAGTCGGTCCCAAACATAACCTTTAGATTAGATACATGCATTGGATGTACAGACCTGTACAAATAAGGCTGTCATGAAAATGGCCATTGCTTGCAGTACATTGCTACAATTATCGTACCTTTTCTTTCCTACTGAATGCTCACCTATTATGCCCACATTGCCCAGAATAGGGATGTTCTGGTCTGAACGCTGGGGCCGTGTCCGCTGAAGCTCTATATTGATTTCCCATGATGCAGTGTGTTTATTGTGTTTTATGTTGCTATTTGAATATGGGAATGCATTGAGGGGATTATGTTGTGGGACTTTATGTGTAGCGTTGTGTTCATTTGGGGATTTAGCAGTATGTTGATGAGAGTGATATGTCTATGTGCTCTGAACACCCCCTCTATCGAGAAGAGAGAAGTTACAGGACCACTGGGGCTCATGGAAGGGAATAATGGAAAATGTATGACCAAAAGGGCCTAACACATCCAAGTAAAAGGCTTTTAATACAACAGGCTTGAAACATTAAACGCCTGTCAGCTTGCGCGTTCGTCTGGGTGCAATCACTGCAATGAAAGAGAGAATGAAAGGTGCATTCCTCAGTCACAGGTGTGTCCCAGTGGTATGCAGTCTTCTTTGAGGGTGTGCTACTGCTAACCCATCCAGCATCCTGCTTTTGAAATTACGTAATATGGCTGGTTTGTTTAGATCGCTTTTAACAAACGTAACGCATGCACGCTCACACACACACACACACACACACACACACACAGTCACATACTCTACAACAGCAGGTCCCCAAACCTTCATGGCCGTGCACCCCCTGTTACCTCCTGACCTAACTGACGCACCCCCCAACTCTAAGTCTCGTTGTATTGTAAAATGATAATTTTTTAAAATATGATTATGGCAAATAATCACAGAATGTCACTGCACTGAGACATGCAGCTGCTGTAGACTCCCGCGCTCTATACATCTCTTTACATATCTTTACATACTTGTTGTAGAGGACGATGTCTGGCAGCCAGATATGTTGTGACGGGAGGCGGACTTTCTGTATTCCTTCATATTCGGCAGGATCCCACATTAATCTGTAGTCATTCCACACCTGAAGGAGTTCACAACAAACACACAAATAAATAGTAAGTGTAGTAATAAGCTAAATACACACATGATCGCACATACAAGAATGTGTGTGCAGTTGCACATACACAATGCATGGTTTTGCACACAATGGGGCAAAGTTTAATACACATTCTTTACACAACATTTTCTGTATGCATGCATGCCTATAAACACTCACTCATCCAAAACACACGCAAGTGCACACATGCACACACGCACGCACGCACGCATGCACTCACGCACACACACACACACACACACACACACACACACACACACACACACAAGTGCACACAGTGTATGCGTGCACGTGTTACAATGTAACACTATGTGACAGTTACGTAGTAGTGTGTTGAGATAGCTGCATCTGGCGTGTGTGCGGGGAGACGTTCAGGGGACACAGAGACATGGTAGAACATGGAGAACGTCTCACCTGAGTGAGCCAGCAGTTAGTGGTCATGATCTGCTCTCTTTCATTCTGGAAAAGAGACAGGATACATTCATGGTTATCATCTGCTTATCAGTAATATTGCTGCTACATGTAACATACTGTAGGTCAGTGATTCTAGGGTTCAAATGCTTCAAAATAGTCCATCCGACGTCCAAACTTCATTCGGATGGCCTGTCCAAAAAAAAACGTCGGACGGACAAATGCCCATTCATGTTCTAAATGCCAGAGTTGGAACCGAACGGTTTGGATATCCCTTCCGTCGTGCTGTGGGAAATTTGGCACAGAGGTTATGACATTTCTTACGACACATGTGTTTATGGTCATTCAGAGGGGATTACAGAGGTGTTTGTATACTTCCGGAGGTTGGCTTGTGTCATGAGACTATACTGTACTGTAAGTCTACTGGAGCAGCGATTGCTGCGGAAAGCACACAGTCAGACAGACACAGGCAGGAGAGATGCAGCCACTCAAAGCAGTGATTCCTACGGGAGTCAGGTTTGTAAACAATTTTTACATTGTGGACAATGGACATTACTGTAATATGCCACGAAGTTGCTCCATGTCGTCATTGATTTCGCATATAAATATGTAATATGTAATGTTATGTGTCTTATATGTGACTTTTATACAGAAGTGCGGTACCCATGGCTGGCATCAGAACGAATGCATGAACAGGTGGTGCACGCACATCCACTTGCCCAGGTGCAGGACAAAGAAGAGTTCAACATAACATAACATAACATCTGCACACTGCAGGTAAAACAAGCTCTGCTGTTTCAATTGCGCTCTCAACTTCAATCAGTCAGAAATCCATCAGGAATTTCGAAATTCCCCATGAAAACCATGAGAATTCAATAAAAACAGATTATTTTAGCAGTGTGCATTCTTATTTTTCTTGATGGCATCAGAATGAAGCCTTATCAGGTGGAGTCAAACTGAACATTTCTTCTGCCAATGCTTTTCAATGGGAGTTGTTTTTTCAAATGAAAACAAATCGCAATAGGACAGTCAGAACTTCTATAAGGGTGCAGGAGCGTCCAAAGAAAGTTCTGAGACTGCCCATCCAAAGTTCTGAATGATGTAATTTTGTAGTTACATAACCTAACCTGTGCAAAGAAAGTTTGGATGTTCGGGTGGAGCATGCAACTCTCTTTAATCAAACCATGTGTTTACATCCAAATGTCATACAGTAATGCATGTGTGTGTTCTCACCACACTGATCAGCTGAGCCAGGGACACCTGAATCTGGATGGTGACCTGCTGGCTCTTGTTGACGGCAGGTCTGATGAGTTTGTTGTAGCGCTCTGGAGACAACAGGTGGTTCACCAGCTTCTCTTCCACCTCTGCGCTCAAGGCAGCTGCATGCGCGCGTGCGCGCACACACACACACACACACACAGAGAGAGAGGGAGAGAGAGAGAAACGTACAGTAAGCATCTAAAAACGAAATACACCCACATAAATAAAATTGCCGAATTGTAGCTCTGCTATATTATCGCCAAATGTTCTCCTTTTATGCCATGCCCAGCGCCAGAACAGGAATGCTACCGTATGCATCATGTGTGGTTATGTTACGTCACATCTTCACTCAGCCACATCTGAGTTCTCCATCACCACAGTTGCAGAGAAACTAGAGCTCGGACTCGATTAAAAAAATTAATCTAATTAATCAGAGGCTTTGCGATTAATTAATCTAGATTAATCGCATTTTAATCGCATATCAATATTCAACCCGAGAACAGCGAGAAACCTTTTTTTTTTAATGTTTTTTGGTATCCCAGTGAATCAATGAATAGGGACTACAGGATACCACTCATTTTCAACATTTTACTGTCATTAATATACCTGTTGTGGAAATAATAATAAAAAGTCACCCCATTCTGTGTTGCCTAGAACTGGAGGTCTGAAAATAATTTAGTAACAGTAACAAGTACATCTCAGTGACATCACAAAGCTGTACTTACTCCATATTGTTACTGTTTTTTGTCAGACCTCCAGTTCTAGGCAACACAAAATGGGGTGACTTTTTATTATTTCCAGTTTTCAGTACTAGAAAAGCGCCCAGTGAGAAACGTTCCCCGGTGAAAAAAAAGGTGCGATTAATTTATCTGTAGTTAATCGCGATTAATGTTTCTGTAGTTAATTAATCTAAATTAATCGCAATTAGTCCCGGCCCTAAGAGAAACATTTGGAGTTATCTGTCGCTCTGACCATTTCTGATTGATCACAGTACTATGAATGTATAGAAACATATTCAGTACACATGCACACTCGCACACACTCCTGCATACTCTGACAAACGCACAAAGTTAGTCAGTGTGTAGTGACCCGATGTTTAAATGTCGTGCTGCAAGAACATTTCCCACAGTGATGTAGCATGGTGCTTATCACCTATAATGTGTATATAAGAGTGTGTGTGTGTGTGTGTGTGTGTGTGTGTGTGTGTGTGTGTGTGTGTGTGTGTGTGTGTGTGTGTGTGTGTGTGTGTGAGAGAGAGAGAGAGATGATATGTGCTGGTCTGGTCTGGTTTTTGTGTGTGTGTCGGGGGTTTATGCATGTCTGTGATCTCACGAACAGTTGATATGTACAGTAATTACGGATTTCATCTACAGTCCAATACGCAAACACGCACACATGCCGCCCCCCACACATATCTCCCTACCTCATGTACATGTAAACACACACACACACACACACGCACACGCACACACACTTGCTCATGTCATTTAACATCATGCCATTTTACAGTATGTACCCTTCTCTGCGTGTACGTGTAGTAGGATAATGAATAACTGAATGCAAAACATATGGTTCATATGGCAATCAAATTAGCAATGACATAAACACACATGCACACAAATTAAATCCTGTTTCCTCCCACGGACCAAAGTACTTCTTTCACTTAGGCTATATGTAATCCACCCATAACCTGTCATGTGTGCTATAGGTCCCTAAGAGATAGTTACCTTTACATACATCTGTTTTAGGGTCTTCTATCCATGCTGTCACACATTTTTGCTAGTGGTGACTGAATTTTTGTGGATTTGATTTATACAATGTTTCTGTACAACCAACTGAGCATTACACACATTACCTTTGTTATTATAGAAATAGTGTCATCACAGAAAGGAAACATGACCAGCTCTTCTCTTGTTTAAAGTAAGGCTATAGGCTGGTTTTCTTTTCTCCTTATATCATGAAATGTACAATATTTTAAAATTGTACATTTCTGAAGACTGGATCAGATTCATCACCTATATGGAGCCGGCCAGCAGCTCTATACAGATCTGACCTTAAACCCTTAGATCTCCATATATGGAGCCGACCTGTTCTTACATTCCATAATTATGTTGATCCCTCCCCACCCGCCCTTCCTGTTTTGCAAGTGCTAATGGGGATAGTAATACAAAATAAAGTTATAAAAGTAAAGTTATTATCTCCCTTACATTCTTGGGCCTTAATTGAGCATAAATTGGCATAAATTGGCCAATAAATATCCCAAGCATAGATGACCCAGACATTTGGCATTTGGGGTTGTAAAATTTGGCATGAGGGTTGGGTGTTTTCTAGAGTTGGGTTATGATTGCGACCGAAGGTCGCAGTTAACTATAGAATCGTGCATTTCCTGTCAGTGTGTGTGTGTTTGTTGGTTGGGGTGAGAGAGCACATCATCAGGGATGGAGCATGTGACATCACATGACATCATCAGGGATGGAGATCCCTGATGTCATCAATATTGGCCAGCAACTCTACATCTCAAACCTCAAACCCATTCCATTATGTTGGTCCTTCCCCATCCATCCTTCCTCTTCGATGTCTCCCTTTTGACTGATACCTGTCCATTTAAACTCTAAACGGGCCTGCCCCAAAGTTATTAGTGCGGCCGCGCCCGGCAGCCGGCAAAAACTAGTTCTTAACAGGCCCGAAAATAAACCCATGCCAAAGCGCCAGCCCTCACTCAGCAGTCTGCTGTCACCCAGGCGGATGCGTGCACGTGACCTCGCCATTTAGGGCGACGTTGCTTCTCACCCTCAGGCGTCTTACTGGTTTCATAGAGAAACTACAGTATCTGGTTTCCACTCCCAAAGCCATACACATTTCCAAGTGGAAACAAAGACAAGTGCAATATGACGTAAACAAACCCTGAGGGTGAGTGTGCTAAGAGGGTTATAAGACATATAGATCTCTGTCTGTACTGTGGGTGGTATACTGTATGATACATGCACGCACAAAGAGTCCAGTAACACACTCCACAGTATGGAGACAAAGATAGAGATTAGTATAATAAAGGGATTATGTTCTATTATAATGCTTGTGTATCTAAACTATACACCCTTTCAAGGGAAATCTCTTGGATTCATGAATTTAAAGAACGGATGGGATGAGCCAAGGAATGATCCTCATGAGCCAGGATGACTCATTAGGCCTGTCACGGTCCGTGACATGTGTTATGTTTTCTAGTGTTCCTTTTAGTTGGTGTTTTACTTTTCTGTTGTTTCCCTTGTGTGCTTTTATTTTGTAGTATTGTTCCTAGTGTTTCCTGTCTGCCTTTTTTGCTGTCACCTGCCTTGTCTCACCTCCCTGTATTAGTGTAACCAGTGTTGCCAACTTAGCAGATTTGTCGCCATATTTAGCTTCTTTCCAGACCCCCCTAGCGACTGAATTAGTGAAAAGCTTCTGGAGAGAAATCTAGCTACTTTTTCTGGTGAATTGAAGACAAATCGTGTTGACAGTCGCCAGAGATAAAAACCCTCCTTTTTCGTCATATCAGCCTCTCAGCCTCTCAGCCTCAAATCCGCTAAGTTGGCAACACTAAAGTTCTCGGGCCAGCTCGGCGCGTCTGTTACTGGAGAGTTGGCAACATTGAGTGTAACCCTAGTCACCTGTGTTCTGTTTGCCTGTTAGCCTATCATAGTGTTGATTGTCAGTTGTTTTCACCTGTGTCCTGTTTTCCCCTGCCTTTATATACTCCCCATGTCTTTCAGTTCCTTTGTCAGATTGTTATTGTAGTGCTTTCTCTGATTTGTATAAGGAATAAATAAATAAATAAATTACCTTATATTCCTGTAAAACTGTAAAGCAGCAGTGCACTAAAAGACTATAAAACCAGTACAACATTTATAGCATTGTTCCAAAGACAGGGTCAGGTAGCATTGAAAATGAAATGCGATCTGAATTGCAATATGCTGTACAGTATGGATTGTTAATAGCGCTGATAGTAAGTGCTCTAAACATAAATGTAAAGTAAAATTAGATGTGCGTGAATGCGTAACAGCAGAAACAGCATTAAAGAAAACAAGACCAGACCAGCACATATCATCTCTCTCTCTCTCTCTCTCTCTCTCTCTCTCTCTCTCTCTCACACACACACACACACACACACACACACACACACACACACACACACACACACACACACTACCTCCATCCGCCTCACTGCACTCTCCCCATCTCAATAATTCATCGCCGTTAAAATAAAAATGCCATCATCTCACATGCACGGAAGCTCCAGCACAATCAAAGGTTATTCTCTTGCTTGTTTTTAGAAAATTCAAACATGTTTTTTTCCCACAAGCGCTGATAAAAATACTGATACTTCTGTTGGACACATGGTGGATGGCTGAACCGATGGGCCTGTTCACAAATGTAGAATACTAAAACGAAAATAAAATAAAAGGTTCCAAATTCTGCATTCCGCTTGTGATTTCTCTATTTTCAGTGGTCGTGAGATCCAGAAAGTAAATTATTGAATGGCTTGCCATCTGGGTGGCATTCCAGGGGCCAAAACAATTCAGGCTTCAGCTGTCATTAGCCTCACTCAGCAAACTAAAGCTAGAAGCCAACCAGTTTATGAAAGCCAAGTACCATCCATGTATATCCATGTCCAAATGGTCAAGTTCCAGCAACACGTATAACATGCATATTCATCACACTGTACCCACTGGTTGATAAAATACCACCTTGGTTTTGGCAAATTCAACTGTGTATCATTGATTTATTTTTTAGATGATAATATCCCTATTCAAAAGTAAAGGACAAAAAAAAGCTGGCCATTTGACAGGAGATTATGAATTTTCGTTTTTCTGTTTTCATACTTTTTGAGGATTTGAAAAAAAGATGAAAATCACTCGAGACAATGGACTATAAGCCCATGGTCTCGGAGTGATTTTCGTCTTTTTTTCAAACCCTCGTTTTTCATCATTTTTGACCATGGGCTGTAGCCCATCTCAGACGGCATACTATAGCATCCCGTTTTTCATAATTTTTGAGGATTTAAAAAAAAGACGAAAATCACTCGAGACAATGGACTATAATAGCCCATGGTCTCGGAGTGATTTTCGTCTTTTTCTCAAACCCTTGTTTTTCATATTTTTTACCATGGGCTATAGCCCATCTCAGACGGCATACTATAGCATCCCGTTTTTCATCATTTTTGAGGATTTGAAAAAAAAAAAAAATCACTTGAGACAATGGACTATAGCCCATGGTCTCGGAGTGATTTTCGTCTTTTTCTCAAACCCTCGTTTTCTATCATTTTTGACCATGGGCTATAGCCCATCTCAGACAGCATACTATAGCATCCCGTTTTTCATCATTTTTGAGGATTTGAAAAAAAGACGAAAATCACTCGAGAGGGCTATAGCCCATGGTCTCGGGGTGATTTTCGTCTTTTTTTCAAATCCTCGTTTTTCATCATTTTTTACCATGGGCTATAGCCCATCTCAGACGGCATACTATAGCATCCCGTTTTTCATCATTTTTGAGGATTTGAAGAAAAAAATGAAAATCACTCGAGACAATGGACTATAGCCCATGGTCTCGGAGTGATTTTCGTCTTTTTCTCAAACCCTCGTTTTCTATCATTTTTGACCATGGGCTATAGCCCATCTCAGACAGCATACTATAGCATCCCATTTTTCATCATTTTTGATGATTTGAAAAAAAAGACGAAAATCACTCGAGAGGGCTATAGCCCATGGTCTCGGGGTGATTTTCGTCTTTTTTTCAAATCCTCGTTTTTCATCATTTTTTACCATGGGCTATAGCCCATCTCAGACGGCATACTATAGCATCCCGTTTTTCATCATTTTTGAGGATTTGAAAAAAAAGACAAAAATCACTCGAGACAATGAAATATAGCCCCATGGTCTCGGAGTGATTTTCATCTTTTTTTTAAATCCTCGTTTTTCATCTTTTTTTTACCATAGGCTATAGCCCATCTCAGACGGCATACTATAGCATCCCGTTTTTCATCATTTTTGAGGATTTGAAAAAAAGACGAAAATCACTCGAGTCAATGAAATATAGCGTTTTTCATCATTTTTTACCATGGGACGGAATACTATAAGCATGCCGTTTTTCATCATTTTTGAGGATTTGAAAAAAAGACAAAAATCACTCGAGACAATGAAATATAGCCCATGGTCTCGGAGTGATTTTCGTCTTTTTTTTCCAAATCCTTGTTTTTCATCATTTTTGACCATGGGCTGCCTATAGCCCATCTCAGACGGCATACAATAGCATCCCGTTTTTCATCATTTTTGAGGATTTGAAAAAAAGACGAAAATGACTCGAGGCAATGGACTATAGCCCAAGGTCTCGGAGTGATTTTCGTCTTTTTTTCAAATCCTCGTTTTTCATCATTTTTGACCATGGGATATAGCCCATCTCAGACGGCATACTATAAGCATGCCGTTTTTCATCATTTTTGAGGATTTAAAAAAAAGACGAAAATCACTCGAAACAATGGACTAGCCCATGGTCTCGGAGTGATTTTCATCTTTTTTTTAAATCCTCGTTTTTCATCATGGGCTATAGCCCATCTCAGACGGCATACAATAGCATCCCGTTTTTCATCATTTTTGAGGATTTGAAAAAAAGACGAAAATTACTCGAGACAATGAAATATAGCCCATGGTCTCAGAGTGATTTTCGTCTTTTTTTCAAATCCTCGTTTTTCATCATTTTTGACCATGGGCTATATAGCCCATCTCAGACGGCATACTATAGCATCCCGTTTTTCATCATTTTTGAGGATTTGAAAAAAAGACGAAAATCACTCGAGACAATGAAATATAGCGTTTTTCATCATTTTTGACCATGGGATATAGCCCATCTCAGACGGCATAATATAACCATGCCGTTTTTCGTTGCAATTCAGTTCAATCGACTCCCACAGATAAAACATTGAATATATATAGCCCATCTACAAGCTTACAACGCCTTGTGAGCTAGTAGATTGGCTATTTTCCTCTTATATTATTTGATAATTTGGCCAATGTTTAACCAGTCTTTCTAATATTTGTTGATTGCAGTAATGCTCTTTTTTAAATTTAGTTTGTTATTTAAAAGGTCCTAAAAGTCCTTTAATTGTCTCTTCATTGTCACCTGCGACCCCCCCCCCCCACACACACACACACACACAGGTTGAGATCCACTGCCTGATGTAGGCTACTGTACGTTCAAGACTTCTGTACTTGACTTAATGCAATGCATGATCATTCTTTTTTTATGAATGAATTCCTTCGATTGATTGATGTCATTTAGTTATGGATACGTGTGGTTAAGTGGTTTGTATTGAATGGTTGAATATGATTCTCTGTTATGGTTTATTTGTTTATCCCCCTGTTAAAAGATGATCTATCTATGTATACTGTACACACAACACCACTATGATTGTTTATCCGCAGTTATTTTCTGTTCACATTTTAAAGATGGAGTGCCATAGTTTTGTACTTTTTCTGTTTTGTATGTGTCTATGGAGTTAACATTACTCTAATAGACCCCCAGGTGTGGTTATAATATTCAAATATGTCTTCCCGGTGTTTGGTGTCTTCCTGAAAGCCGTTGAGTCAAAAGGCCCAATCGAAATACACAACTTTTAGTGACACACGGCACTCCGTCTTTAAGGTTTAGTTTGACATAGTGCTGATTTGTGCAAATGCTTTTGAATAAAATAATCAAATGTAATGTTTTGCTGTTTTCACTCAGGTTTCGAAATTACAACAGCATGGATAGATAAATTGCTACTACTATCTAATTCAGTTCCTATACACTGAAGAATTGTTGCAGTTTATTAACCTGAGAAAACACAAACAACCACTACTTGTTTAGTCAATGTCTTCGCATTTTGGCGTTTTATGTTGCACCTTCTTTTGCAGGGAGAAATTCTACTGTTTTGTTAACAGTACCCCCTAGTGGCTGCATAGTATGTTGTCGAAAACCATGAAAGACAGGATTTGATTCAAATCCAGGACCTTTGACCTTTTGAGTTTGAACATGTAGAGGGCTGCACGTCAACATGCACAGTGAGCTGTTGTGGTGACTGCTTGAACAGTCAAATATATTTAATAGAATCATCACAAAAAAATCGCAGAGTCTTCTTTCCACTGTGCAATTTGTGCTCCATACATTCACACAGACTTTTGTCATCAGGGGCATCAATATAGCTGGGGGGTGGAGCCGGGGGAAAGTTCAGAGTTCTCCCAACCGGAATAAACAGTGGCGTGTTGGGTTTTCAAACGCAGATGCTTTAAATACTACTAATTTAAAAGTAGGCGTCATGGCTTGCCAGATCACAGGCACAGATCCTTGTTGCCACTCGGAACGCTACGTTACAAAATGAAACAAACTAGAGTCCGATTGGAATGTTTTCCTTGACTGCATGGACAGACATGATCCAACACAACACAATGGCCTGATATATTCGCATGGTTAGCCCATGATTTAGGCCTGACTCACACGTGCACAACAGCTTGATGTATGGTTTGACACAACATTTGTGTTGTATGAGGGGGTGGGGGGCAGTCGAAACACAGCCGAAAGCCGTACAACACAAATGTTGTGTCAAACCATGTGACTTCCATTGGAAATGCATTGGGGCAAGATCAGATGTATCACACCCTTTGTATACATCTAGCATGCATCAATGTTGTATGCTAGATCGAAAGGTCTAAGGCCTCACGCACAACTTTGCAACAGATTGATGTATGCTTGTTGTATACAAGGGTGTGATACATCTTGCCCCAATGCATTTCCAATGGGAGTCACATGGTTTGACACACCATTTGTGTCATTACATCTTGCTTACATCTAGCATGCATCAATGTATGCTAGATCGAAAGGTGTGAGTGAGGCCTTAGGTCCAACTCACACCTTTGACAGACTAGTCTGTGTATTTGCATACTGGGCCCCGATTATAATCGTCAACAATGGCAATGTCATTTTTCTTGACTTTTGACGATGAAGAAACTACACACTATAGTATATTTGTTTAATTATTTTCATCTTTTTACCAGCTGCAAGCTGGTCAATATTAGCTTGCCATAGTTCCGACCGGGTAGTACACACTGGAGATCATTTTCTGCTACTGGTTGCCAAGCCTGCATATTTCCAGCCTAACGTGTTGCTTGCCTGGTTTGGTTTTTGGAGGCTGCTTATTTCTGTCACGACAGTTGCCACCACTGGCAACAACCCATAACATCCCATCGTCTGCACGGCATGGCTAGTCGAGCAGTTCTGATTGGCTGCCTCGTCTCCAGCCATGTTGCCTCAGAATTCTTTAGGGTCACTAATATGAGCATAACAGCAGAGCGCAGCTAAAAAGTGGCATAACGTCAGCAGCAGACACACAGATAATAATAATGCAGCTGGTAATTAATTGATTTAATCAATTTGGGCTTGTTTTTTAATCGTAGCAAAAACCATGAACTATAGTTCATGGTTTTCGCAACGATTTAAAAAACAAATATGAAAATGATGAAAAAACTACATACTATAGTTCATGGTTTTGGCCCATCATCTGACAGAATAGTATGCGTATTTGCATACTGGGCCCTGATTGGTGGCCCAAAACTTGGTGGGAAAGTCCCTCTTTTATGTCTGGCTTACAGGCCAGTTGGAAAAGGGCACACTGAGAGGTGGTGAGTATGTTAAATTGGACATTTTCATAGTAAAACTTTAGCTGGACAGGGCTCTTTCAGACATAAGCCCCAACCGTTACATCTCAGGAAACAGGGGGAGAGAGAGCACCGTCTCCCGATTGTCCGCTCCAGCACCTTGATGACATGGGACTTGAACCTGCCAACTGTCTGTAGCAGAGGCAACGGATCAAGCGCACCACACCATTGAGCCAAGGCACCTTAGGGCATTCAGTAGATGTCTCCTGGTGCTTTTGAGTTTTTATTTCTTATTCAAGCCTTGAAAGGTTCAAAGTACTCGAGCAGTGTGCTAAATAGGAGCAATGGGACTTGAACATGGAATGTCCGTACAGAGAGACTGATCATTATTAGACCATTGCACCATCAGTCAGACACACAGTGAACATCTCCTGGTAATTGTGTGTGTTAGCCCTCAGTTAGTAAAGTTGAAACACTCCAGCATTAAGCTATAGGAGAACAGGGATTTGAACATGTAGAGGTGTATTAACTGAAGGCTATTGTATAGCAGTGGCTCACAGCCTCAGCCTGATGACCTCAAAAGTCTCATATCTCCCCTGAGCCATAGGCATTTGCTTTGGCTTAGTGGTTAAGATGTTGGCCTTCAGTGCAGGTGACCTGTGTTCGATTCCTGGGTGTTACACTCTGATGAACGTGATTCTATGTTCAACTCTTGATTCTTTCAACTTTACTATCTGAAGGCTAACATACAAAAGATCGCTTCAACAGTACAAAGAGGCAGATGTTACTGAGTGATGGTGTAGTAGGGGTTATTCCGCACAGAGAGTTAATTTTCAAATCCCACTCTTCCTAAAGTTTAATGCTAGTTATTGAGCTTCATTTACTGCTATTCTAGCAGTGGCTCACAGCCTCAGCCTGATTACCTCAAAACTCTAATTGTCGTAGTGGTTAAGATGTTGGCTTTCCACGTGGGAGACCAGGGTTCGATTCCCGGCTGTTACACTATCATATAAAAGAAGACCTCAACAGCGCTAAGAAACATCTGATTAATATGATTCTGTGTTATTTAAACTTTACTAACTGAAGGCTAACGAACAAAAGATCACTTCAAAATGACCAGGAGACTTTGCCTGAGAGTGTCTGACTGATGGTGCAATGGTCTAATCATCAGGCTTTCAGTACAGACATTCCATGTTCAAGTCCTGTTCCTCCTACAGCTCAATGCTACAGTAATTTGAACTTTTCAAGGCTTGAATGAAAAATAAAAACTCAAAAGCACCAGGAGACATCTGCTGAATGCCCAAAGGTGCCTTGGCGTAATGGTGTGGAGCGCTTGACCCGTTGCCTCTGCTACAGGCAGTTGGCAGGTTCAAGTCCCATGTCATGACATCAAGGTGCTGGAGGACCATCGGGAGAGGGTGCTCTCTCCCCCTGTTTCCTGAGATGTAACGGTTGGGGCTTATGTCTGAAAGAACCCTGTCCAGCTAACCTTTTACCATGAAAATGTCCAATTTAACATACTCTTACCACCTCTCAGTTTGCCCTTTTCCAACTGGCCTGGAAGCCAGACATAAAAGAGGGACTTTCCAACCAAGTTTTGGCCCAGTATGCAAATACACAGACTATTCTTTCTGTCAGATGATGGGCCAAATTGCTATTTTATTTTTAAACGTTTGACCTAATTCTTATCTGTAAAATTTTAGGTGGACAGGGTTCTTTCAAACATAACCCCCAACTGCTACTTTTCAGGAAACAGGGGGAGAGAGCACCGTCTCCCGATGGTCCTCACTAGTACCTTGCATGGGACTTGAACCTGCAGGCAGGTGGTAGCAGAGGCTACCGATCAAGCACACCACACCATTGAGCTAAGGCACCTTGGGGCAATCAGCAGATGTCTCCTGGTGCTTATGAGTTTTTATTTTTTATTCTAGCCTTGAAAAGTTCAAATTACTGCAGCATTGGTTGAGTATTAGTTTTGAACCAGTAACCTTTGGATTATGAACCTCAGATTTATCTTTTGAGCCACATCGGCATGTAAGGTACAATCGGGAACTTATATTTAACCAGCCGTTTAGAATTTAGATGGACAGTGAAAATGTTCTTCAGGAGAATTGAACCCGGAATGTTCTGCTTATAAACCCCAGGTTTATCTACGGTGCAACACTGGCATGTGAGGTACAATCGGGAACTTATATTTAACCATCCGTTTAGAATTTAGATGGACAGTTCTGTTTATAAACGTCTAAAACAAGTCTAAAAATAGACGTGTTTTAGACGTCTGTTTTGAGGATATGAAAAAAAAAAAAAAAACATGGGTTATAGCCCATCGTTTTTTGAAACTTTGAAAAAAAAAATAACCTTGTTTTTCATCATTTTTGAACATGGGCTATAGCCCATATCGTACGGCATACTATAGCACGCCGTTTTTCATCATTTTTGAGGATTTGAAAAAAATGAAAAAAAAAAAAAAAACATGGGTTATAGCCCATCGTTTTTTGAAATTTTGAAAAAAGAAATTAACCTTGTTTTTCTTCATTTTTGAACATGGGCTATAGCCCATACCGTATGGCATACTATAGCACGCCGTTTTTCATCATTTTTGAGGATTTGAAAAAAATGAAAAAAAAAAAAAAACATGGGTTATAGCCCATCGTTTTTTGAAATTTTGAAGAAAAAAAAAAGAACTCATTTTTCATCATTTTTTAACATGGGCTATAGCCCACACCATACGGCATACTATAGCACGCCGTTTTTCATCGTTTTTGAGGATTTGAAAAAAAAAAAAAAAAAAAAACATGGGTTATAGCCCATCGTTTTTTGAAATTTTGAAAAAATAAATAACCTCGTTTTTCATCATTTTTGAACATGGGCTATAGCCCATACCGTACGGCATAATATAGCACGCCGTTTTTCATCATTTTTGAGGATTTGAAAAAAATGAAAAAAAAAAAAAACATGGGTTATAGCCCATCGTTTTTTGAAATTTTGAAAAAAAAAATTAACCTTGTTTTTCTTCATTTTTGAACATGGGCTATAGCCCATACCGTATGGCATACTATAGCACGCCGTTTTTCATCATTTTTGAGGATTTGAAAAAAAAAAAAAAAAAAAAAAAAACATTGGGTTATAGCCCATCGTTTTTAGAAATTTTGAAAAAATAAATAACCTCGTTTTTCATCATTTTTGAACATGGGCTATAGCCCATACCGTACGGCATAATATAGCACGCCGTTTTTCATCATTTTTGAGGATTTGAAAAAAATGAAAAAAAAAAAAAACATGGGTTATAGCCCATCGTTTTTTGAAATTTTGAAAAAAAAACTTTACCTTGTTTTTCTTCATTTTTGAACATGGGCTATAGCCCATACCGTATGGCATACTATAGCACGCCGTTTTTCATCATTTTTGAGGATTTGAAAAAAATGAAAAAAAAAAAAAAACATGGGTTATAGCCCATCGTTTTTTGAAATTTTGAAAAAAAAAATTAACCTTGTTTTTCTTAATTTTTGAACATGGGCTATAGCCCATACCGTATGGCATACTATAGCACGCCGTTTTTCATCATTTTTGAGGATTTGAAAAAAATGAAAAAAAAAAAAAAAACATGGGTTATAGCCCATCGTTTTTTGAAATTTTGAAGAAAAAAAAAAGAACTCGTTTTTCATCATTTTTGAACATGGGCTATAGCCCATACCATACGGCATACTATAGCACGCCGTTTTTCATCGTTTTTGAGGATTTGAAAAAAAAAAAAAAAAAAAAACATTGGGTTATAGCCCATCGTTTTTTGAAATTTTGAAAAAATAAATAACCTCGTTTTTCATCATTTTTGAACATGGGCTATAGCCCATACCGTACGGCATAATATAGCACGCCGTTTTTCATCATTTTTGAGGATTTGAAAAAAATGAAAAAAAAAAAAAACATGGGTTATAGCCCATCGTTTTTTGAAATTTTGAAAAAAAAACTTTACCTTGTTTTTCTTCATTTTTGAACATGGGCTATAGCCCATACCGTATGGCATACTATAGCACGCCGTTTTTCATCATTTTTGAGGATTTGAAAAAAATGAAAAAAAAAAAAAAAACATGGGTTATAGCCCATCGTTTTTTGAAATTTTGAAGAAAAAAAAAAGAACTCGTTTTTCATCATTTTTGAACATGGGCTATAGCCCATACCATACGGCATACTATAGCATGCCGTTTTTCATCGTTTTTGAGGATTTGGAAAAAAAAAAAAAAAAAAAACATGGGTTATAGCCCATCGTTTTTTGAAATTTTGAAAAAATAAATAACCTCGTTTTTCATCATTTTTGAACATGGGCTATAGCCCATACCGTACGGCATAATATAGCACGCCGTTTTTCATCATTTTTGAGGATTTGAAAAAAATGAAAAAAAAAAAAAACATGGGTTATAGCCCATCGTTTTTTGAAATTTTGAAAAAAAAACTTTACCTTGTTTTTCTTCATTTTTGAACATGGGCTATAGCCCATACCGTATGGCATACTATAGCACGCCGTTTTTCATCATTTTTGAGGATTTGAAAAAAATTAAAAAAAAAAAAAAAACATGGGTTATAGCCCATCGTTTTTTGAAATTTTGAAGAAAAAAAAAAGAACTCGTTTTTCATCATTTTTGAACATGGGCTATAGCCCATACCATACGGCATACTATAGCACGCCGTTTTTCATCGTTTTTGAGGATTTGGAAAAAAAAAAAAAAAAAAAACATGGGTTATAGCCCATCGTTTTTTGAAATTTTGAAAAAATAAATAACCTCGTTTTTCATCATTTTTGAACATGGGCTATAGCCCATACCGTACGGCATAATATAGCACGCCGTTTTTCATCATTTTTGAGGATTTGAAAAAAATGAAAAAAAAAAAAAACATGGGTTATAGCCCATCGTTTTTTGAAATTTTGAAAAAAAAAATTAACCTTGTTTTTCTTCATTTTTGAACATGGGCTATAGCCCATACCGTATGGCATACTATAGCACGCCGTTTTTCATCATTTTTGAGGATTTGAAAAAAATGGAAAAAAAAAAAAAAAACATGGGTTATAGCCCATCGTTTTTTGAAATTTTGAAGAAAAAAAAAAGAACTCGTTTTTCATCATTTTTGAACATGGGCTATAGCCCATACCATACGGCATACTATAGCACGCCGTTTTTCATCGTTTTTGAGGATTTGGAAAAAAAAAAAAAAAAAAACATGGGTTATAGCCCATCGTTTTTTGAAATTTTGAAAAAATAAATAACCTCGTTTTTCATCATTTTTGAACATGGGCTATAGCCCATACCGTACGGCATAATATAGCACGCCGTTTTTCATCATTTTTGAGGATTTGAAAAAAAAAAAAACATGGGTTATAGCCCATCGTTTTTTGAATTTTTTTATTGTATAGCAGTGGCTCACAGCCTCAGCCTGATGACCTCAAAAGTCTCATATCTCCCCTGAGCCATAGGCAGTTGCTTTGGCTTAGTGGTTAAGATGTTGTCCTTCAGTGCAGGTGACCTGTGTTCGATTCCTGGGTGTTACACTCTGATGAACGTGATTCTATGTTCAACTCTTGATTCTTTCAACTTTACTATCTGAAGGCTAACATACAAAAGATCGCTTCAACAGTACAAAGAGGCAGATGTTACTGAGTGATGGTGTAGTAGGGGTTATTCCGCACAGAGAGTTAATTTTCAAATCCCACTCTTCCTAAAGTTTAATGCTAGTTATTGAGCTTCATTTACTGCTATTCTAGCAGTGGCTCACAGCCTCAGCCTGATTACCTCAAAACTCTAATTGTCGTAGTGGTTAAGATGTTGGCTTTCCACGTGGGAGACCAGGGTTCGATTCCCGGCTGTTACACTATCATATAAAAGAAGACCTCAACAGCGCTAAGAAACATCTGATTAATATGATTCTGTGTTATTTAAACTTTACTAACTGAAGGCTAACGAACAAAAGATCACTTCAAAATGACCAGGAGACTTTGCCTGAGTGTCTGACTGATGGTGCAATGGTCTAATCATCAGGCTTTCAGTACAGACATTCCATGTTCAAGTCCTGTTCCTCCTACAGCTCAATGCTACAGTAATTTGAACTTTTCAAGGCTTGAATGAAAAATAAAAACTCAAAAGCACCAGGAGACATCTGCTGAATGCCCAAAGGTGCCTTGGCGTAATGGTGTGGAGCGCTTGACCCGTTGCCTCTGCTACAGGCAGTTGGCAGGTTCAAGTCCCATGTCATGACATCAAGGTGCTGGAGGACCATCGGGAGAGGGTGCTCTCTCCCCCTGTTTCCTGAGATGTAACGGTTGGGGCTTATGTCTGAAAGAACCCTGTCCAGCTAACCTTTTACCATGAAAATGTCCAATTTAACATACTCTTACCACCTCTCAGTTTGCCCTTTTCCAACTGGCCTGGAAGCCAGACATAAAAGAGGGACTTTCCAACCAAGTTTTGGCCCAGTATGCAAATACACAGACTATTCTTTCTGTCAGATGATGGGCCAAATTGCTATTTAATTTTTAAACGTTTGACCTAATTCTTATCTGTAAAATTTTAGGTGGACAGGGTTCTTTCAAACATAACCCCCAACTGCTACTTTTCAGGAAACAGGGGGAGAGAGCACTGTCTCCCGATGGTCCTCACTAGTACCTTGCATGGGACTTGAACCTGCAGGCAGGTGGTAGCAGAGGCTACCGATCAAGAACACCACACCATTGAGCTAAGGCACCTTGGGGCAATCAGCAGATGTCTCCTGGTGCTTATGAGTTTTTATTTTTTATTCTAGCCTTGAAAAGTTCAAATTACTGCAGCATTGGTTGAGTATTAGTTTTGAACCAGTAACATTTGGATTATGAACCTCAGATTTATCTTTTGAGCCACATCGGCATGTAAGGTACAATCGGGAACTTATATTTAACCAGCCGTTTAGAATTTAGATGGACAGTGAAAATGTTCTTCAGGAGAATTGAACCCGGAATGTTCTGCTTATAAACCCCAGGTTTATCTACGGTGCCACACTGGCATGTGAGGTACAATCGGGAACTTATATTTAACCATCCGTTTAGAATTTAGATGGACAGTTCTGTTTATAAACGTCTAAAACAAGTCTAAAAATAGACGTGTTTTAGACGTCTGTTTTGAGGATATGAAAAAAAAAAAAAAAACATGGGTTATAGCCCATCGTTTTTTGAAACTTTGAAAAAAAAAATAACCTTGTTTTTCATCATTTTTGAACATGGGCTATAGCCCATATCGTACGGCATACTATAGCACGCCGTTTTTCATCATTTTTGAGGATTTGAAAAAAAAAAAAAAAACATGGGTTATAGCCCATCGTTTTTTGAAATTTTGAAAAAATAAATAACCTCGTTTTTCTTCATTTTTGAACATGGGCTATAGCCCATACCGTACGGCATACTATAGCACGCCGTTTTTCATCATTTTTGAGGATTTGAAAAAAATGAAAAAAAAAAAAACATGGGTTATAGCCCATCGTTTTTTGAAATTTTGAAAAAAAAAATTAACCTTGTTTTTCTTCATTTTTGAACATGGGCTATAGCCCATACCGTATGGCATACTATAGCACGCCGTTTTTCATCATTTTTGAGGATTTGAAAAAAAAACACAAAAAAAAAAAAAACATGGGTTATAGCCCATCGTTTTTTGAAATTTTGAAGAAAAAAAAAAGAACTCGTTTTTCATCATTTTTTAACATGGGCTATAGCCCATACCATACGGCATACTATAGCACGCCGTTTTTCATCGTTTTTGAGGTTTTGAAAAAAAAAAAAAAAAAAAAACATGGGTTATAGCCCATCGTTTTTTGAAATTTTGAAAAAATAAATAACCTCGTTTTTCATCATTTTTGAACATGGGCTATAGCCCATACCGTACGGCATAATATAGCACGCCGTTTTTCATCATTTTTGAGGATTTGAAAAAAATGAAAAAAAAAAAAAACATGGGTTATAGCCCATCGTTTTTTGAAATTTTGAAAAAAAAAATTAACCTTGTTTTTCTTCATTTTTGAACATGGGCTATAGCCCATACCGTATGGCATACTATAGCACGCCGTTTTTCATCATTTTTGAGGATTTGAAAAAAAAAAAAAAAAAAAAAAAAACATGGGTTATAGCCCATCGTTTTTTGAAATTTTGAAGAAAAAATAAAGAACTCGTTTTTCATCATTTTTGAACATGGGCTATAGCCCATACCATACGGCATACTATAGCACGCCGTTTTTCATCGTTTTTGAGGATTTGAAAAAAAAAAAAAAAAAAAAACATTGGGTTATAGCCCATCGTTTTTTGAAATTTTGAAAAAATGAATAACCTCGTTTTTCATCATTTTTGAACATGGGCTATAGCCCATACCGTACGGCATAATATAGCACGCCGTTTTTCATCATTTTTGAGGATTTGAAAAAAATGAAAAAAAAAAAAAACATGGGTTATAGCCCATCGTTTTTTGAACTTTTGAAAAAAAAACTTTACCTTGTTTTTCTTCATTTTTGAACATGGGCTATAGCCCATACCGTATGGCATACTATAGCACGCCGTTTTTCATCATTTTTGAGGATTTGAAAAAAATGAAAAAAAAAAAAAAAACATGGGTTATAGCCCATCGTTTTTTGAAATTTTGAAGAAAAAAAAAAGAACTCGTTTTTCATCATTTTTGAACATGGGCTATAGCCCACACCATACGGCATACTATAGCACGCCGTTTTTCATCGTTTTTGAGGATTTGGAAAAAAAAAAACAAAAAAACATGGGTTATAGCCCATCGTTTTTTGAAATTTTGAAAAAATAAATAACCTCGTTTTTCATCATTTTTGAACATGGGCTATAGCCCATACCGTACGGCATAATATAGCACGCCGTTTTTCATCATTTTTGAGGATTTGAAAAAAATGAAAAAAAAAAAAAACATGGGTTATAGCCCATCGTTTTTTGAAACTTTGAAAAAAAAAAATAACCTTGTTTTTCATCATTTTTGAACATGGGCTATAGCCCATATCGTACGGCATACTATAGCACGCCGTTTTTCATCATTTTTGAGGATTTGAAAAAAAAAAAAAAAACATGGGTTATAGCCCATCGTTTTTTGAAATTTTGAAAAAATAAATAACCTCGTTTTTCTTCATTTTTGAACATGGGCTATAGCCCATACCGTACGGCATACTATAGCACGCCGTTTTTCATCATTTTTGAGGATTTGAAAAAAATGAAAAAAAAAAAAACATGGGTTATAGCCCATCGTTTTTTGAAATTTTGAAAAAAAACATTAACCTTGTTTTTCTTCATTTTTGAACATGGGCTATAGCCCATACCGTATGGCATACTATAGCACGCCGTTTTTCATCATTTTTGAGGATTTGAAAAAAAAACACAAAAAAAAAAAAACATGGGTTATAGCCCATCGTTTTTTGAAATTTTGAAGAAAAAAAAAAGAACTCGTTTTTCATCATTTTTGAACATGGGCTATAGCCCATACCATACGGCATACTATAGCACGCCGTTTTTCATCGTTTTTGAGGTTTTGAAAAAAAAAACAAAAAAAAAACATGGGTTATAGCCCATCGTTTTTTGAAATTTTGAAAAAATAAATAACCTCGTTTTTCATCATTTTTGAACATGGGCTATAGCCCATACCGTACGGCATAATATAGCACGCCGTTTTTCATCATTTTTGAGGATTTGAAAAAAATGAAAAAAAAAAAACATGGGTTATAGCCCATCGTTTTTTGAAATTTTGAAAAAAAAAATTAACCTTGTTTTTCTTCATTTTTGAACATGGGCTATAGCCCATACCGTATGGCATACTATAGCACGCCGTTTTTCATCATTTTTGAGGATTTGAAAAAAAAAAAAAAAAAAAAAAAAAACATGGGTTATAGCCCATCGTTTTTTGAAATTTTGAAGAAAAAAAAAAGAACTCGTTTTTCATCATTTTTGAACATGGGCTATAGCCCATACCATACGGCATACTATAGCACGCCGTTTTTCATCGTTTTTGAGGATTTGAAAAAAAAAAAAAAAAAAAAACATTGGGTTATAGCCCATCGTTTTTTGAAATTTTGAAAAAATAAATAACCTCGTTTTTCATCATTTTTGAACATGGGCTATAGCCCATACCGTACGGCATAATATAGCACGCCGTTTTTCATCATTTTTGAGGATTTGAAAAAAATGAAAAAAAAAAAAAACATGGGTTATAGCCCATCGTTTTTTGAACTTTTGAAAAAAAAACTTTACCTTGTTTTTCTTCATTTTTGAACATGGGCTATAGCCCATACCGTATGGCATACTATAGCACGCCGTTTTTCATCATTTTTGAGGATTTGAAAAAAATGAAAAAAAAAAAAAAAACATGGGTTATAGCCCATCGTTTTTTGAAATTTTGAAGAAAAAAAAAAGAACTCGTTTTTCATCATTTTTGAACATGGGCTATAGCCCACACCATACGGCATACTATAGCACGCCGTTTTTCATCGTTTTTGAGGATTTGGAAAAAAAAAAAAAAAAAAACATGGGTTATAGCCCATCGTTTTTTGAAATTTTGAAAAAATAAATAACCTCGTTTTTCATCATTTTTGAACATGGGCTATAGCCCATACCGTACGGCATAATATAGCACGCCGTTTTTCATCATTTTTGAGGATTTGAAAAAAATGAAAAAAAAAAAAAACATGGGTTATAGCCCATCGTTTTTTGAAACTTTGAAAAAAAAAAATAACCTTGTTTTTCATCATTTTTGAACATGGGCTATAGCCCATATCGTACGGCATACTATAGCACGCCGTTTTTCATCATTTTTGAGGATTTGAAAAAAAAAAAAAAAACATGGGTTATAGCCCATCGTTTTTTGAAATTTTGAAAAAATAAATAACCTCGTTTTTCTTCATTTTTGAACATGGGCTATAGCCCATACCGTACGGCATACTATAGCACGCCGTTTTTCATCATTTTTGAGGATTTGAAAAAAATGAAAAAAAAAAAAAACATGGGTTATAGCCCATCGTTTTTTTAAATTTTGAAAAAAAAAATTAACCTTGTTTTTCTTCATTTTTGAACATGGGCTATAGCCCATACCGTATGGCATACTATAGCACGCCGTTTTTCATCATTTTTGAGGATTTGAAAAAAAAACACAAAAAAAAAAAAAACATGGGTTATAGCCCATCGTTTTTTGAAATTTTGAAGAAAAAAAAAAGAACTCGTTTTTCATCATTTTTGAACATGGGCTATAGCCCATACCATACGGCATACTATAGCACGCCGTTTTTCATCGTTTTTGAGGTTTTGAAAAAAAAAACAAAAAAAAAACATGGGTTATAGCCCATCGTTTTTTGAAATTTTGAAAAAATAAATAACCTCGTTTTTCATCATTTTTGAACATGGGCTATAGCCCATACCGTACGGCATAATATAGCACGCCGTTTTTCATCATTTTTGAGGATTTGAAAAAAATGAAAAAAAAAAAAAACATGGGTTATAGCCCATCGTTTTTTGAAATTTTGAAAAAAAAAATTAACCTTGTTTTTCTTCATTTTTGAACATGGGCTATAGCCCATACCGTATGGCATACTATAGCACGCCGTTTTTCATCATTTTTGAGGATTTGAAAAAAAAAAAAAACAAAAAAAAAACATGGGTTATAGCCCATCGTTTTTTGAAATTTTGAAGAAAAAAAAAAGAACTCGTTTTTCATCATTTTTGAACATGGGCTATAGCCCATACCATACGGCATACTATAGCACGCCGTTTTTCATCGTTTTTGAGGATTTGAAAAAAAAAAAAAAAAAAAAACATTGGGTTATAGCCCATCGTTTTTTGAAATTTTGAAAAAATAAATAACCTCGTTTTTCATCATTTTTGAACATGGGCTATAGCCCATACCGTACGGCATAATATAGCACGCCGTTTTTCATCATTTTTGAGGATTTGAAAAAAATGAAAAAAAAAAAAAACATGGGTTATAGCCCATCGTTTTTTTAACTTTTGAAAAAAAAACTTTACCTTGTTTTTCTTCATTTTTGAACATGGGCTATAGCCCATACCGTATGGCATACTATAGCACGCCGTTTTTCATCATTTTTGAGGATTTGAAAAAAATGAAAAAAAAAAAAAAAACATGGGTTATAGCCCATCGTTTTTTGAAATTTTGAAGAAAAAAAAAAGAACTCGTTTTTCATCATTTTTGAACATGGGCTATAGCCCATACCATACGGCATACTATAGCACGCCGTTTTTCATCGTTTTTGAGGATTTGAAAAAAAAAAAAAAAAAAAACATGGGTTATAGCCCATCGTTTTTTGAAATTTTGAAAAAATAAATAACCTCGTTTTTCATCATTTTTGAACATGGGCTATAGCCCATACCGTACGGCATAATATAGCACGCCGTTTTTCATCATTTTTGAGGATTTGAAAAAAATGAAAAAAAAAAAAAACATGGGTTATAGCCCATCGTTTTTTGAAATTTTGAAAAAAAAAATTAACCTTGTTTTTCTTCATTTTTGAACATGGGCTATAGCCCATACCGTATGGCATACTATAGCACGCCGTTTTTCATCATTTTTGAGGATTTGAAAAAAATGAAAAAAAAAAAAAACATGGGTTATAGCCCATCGTTTTTTGAAATTTTGAAAAAAAAACTTTACCTTGTTTTTCTTCATTTTTGAACATGGGCTATAGCCCATACCGTATGGCATACTATAGCACGCCGTTTTTCATCATTTTTGAGGATTTGAAAAAAAAAAAAACATGGGTTATAGCCCATCGTTTTTTGAATTTTTTTATTGTATAGCAGTGGCTCACAGCCTCAGCCTGATGACCTCAAAAGTCTCATATCTCCCCTGAGCCATAGGCAGTTGCTTTGGCTTAGTGGTTAAGATGTTGTCCTTCAGTGCAGGTGACCTGTGTTCGATTCCTGGGTGTTACACTCTGATGAACGTGATTCTATGTTCAACTCTTGATTCTTTCAACTTTACTATCTGAAGGCTAACATACAAAAGATCGCTTCAACAGTACAAAGAGGCAGATGTTACTGAGTGATGGTGTAGTAGGGGTTATTCCGCACAGAGAGTTCATTTTCAAATCCCACTCTTCCTAAAGTTTAATGCTAGTTATTGAGCTTCATTTACTGCTATTCTAGCAGTGGCTCACAGCCTCAGCCTGATTACCTCAAAACTCTAATTGTCGTAGTGGTTAAGATGTTGGCTTTCCACGTGGGAGACCAGGGTTCGATTCCTGGCTGTTACACTATCATATAAAAGAAGACCTCAACAGCGCTAAGAAACATCTGATTAATATGATTCTGTGTTATTTAAACTTTACTAACTGAAGGCTAACGAACAAAAGATCACTTCAAAATGACCAGGAGACTTTGCCTGAGAGTGTCTGACTGATGGTGCAATGGTCTAATCATCAGGCTTTCAGTACAGACATTCCATGTTCAAGTCCTGTTCCTCCTACAGCTCAATGCTACAGTAATTTGAACTTTTCAAGGCTTGAATGAAAAATAAAAACTCAAAACTCAAAAGCACCAGGAGACATCTGCTGAATGCCCAAAGGTGCCTTGGCGTAATGGTGTGGAGCGCTTGACCCGTTGCCTCTGCTACAGGCAGTTGGCAGGTTCAAGTCCCATGTCATGACATCAAGGTGCTGGAGGACCATCGGGAGAGGGTGCTCTCTCCCCCTGTTTCCTGAGATGTAACGGTTGGGGCTTATGTCTGAAAGAACCCTGTCCAGCTAACCTTTTACCATGAAAATGTCCAATTTAACATACTCTTACCACCTCTCAGTTTGCCCTTTTCCAACTGGCCTGGAAGCCAGACATAAAAGAGGGACTTTCCAACCAAGTTTTGGCCCAGTATGCAAATACACAGACTATTCTTTCTGTCAGATGATGGGCCAAATTGCTATTTAATTTTTAAACGTTTGACCTAATTCTTATCTGTAAAATTTTAGGTGGACAGGGTTCTTTCAAACATAACCCCCAACTGCTACTTTTCAGGAAACAGGGGGAGAGAGCACCGTCTCCCGATGGTCCTCACTAGTACCTTGCATGGGACTTGAACCTGCAGGCAGGTGGTAGCAGAGGCTACCGATCAAGAACACCACACCATTGAGCTAAGGAACCTTGGGGCAATCAGCAGATGTCTCCTGGTGCTTATGAGTTTTTATTTTTTATTCTAGCCTTGAAAAGTTCAAATTACTGCAGCATTGGTTGAGTATTAGTTTTGAACCAGTAACCTTTGGATTATGAACCTCAGATTTATCTTTTGAGCCACATCGGCATGTAAGGTACAATCGGGAACTTATATTTAACCAGCCGTTTAGAATTTAGATGGACAGTGAAAATGTTCTTCAGGAGAATTGAACCCGGAATGTTCTGCTTATAAACCCCAGGTTTATCTACGGTGCCACACTGGCATGTGAGGTACAATCGGGAACTTATATTTAACCATCCGTTTAGAATTTAGATGGACAGTTCTGTTTATAAACGTCTAAAACAAGTCTAAAAATAGACGTGTTTTAGACGTCTGTTTTGAGGATATGAAAAAAAAAAAAAAAACATGGGTTATAGCCCATCGTTTTTTGAAACTTAGAAAAAAAAATAACCTTGTTTTTCATCATTTTTGAACATGGGCTATAGCCCATATCGTACGGCATACTATAGCACGCCGTTTTTCATCATTTTTGAGGATTTGAAAAAAATGAAAAAAAAAAAAAAAACATGGGTTATAGCCCATCGTTTTTTGAAATTTTGAAAAAAAAAAATTAACCTTGTTTTTCTTCATTTTTGAACATGGGCTATAGCCCATACCGTATGGCATACTATAGCACGCCGTTTTTCATCATTTTTGAGGATTTGAAAAAAATGAACAAAAAAAAAAAAAAAAGGGTTATAGCCCATCGTTTTTTGAAATTTTGAAGAAAAAAAAAAGAACTCATTTTTCATCATTTTTTAACATGGGCTATAGCCCACACCATACGGCATACTATAGCACGCCGTTTTTCATCGTTTTTGAGGATTTGAAAAAAAAAAAAAAAAAAAAACATGGGTTATAGCCCATCGTTTTTTGAAATTTTGAAAAAATAAATAACCTCGTTTTTCATCATTTTTGAACATGGGCTATAGCCCATACCGTACGGCATAATATAGCACGCCGTTTTTCATCATTTTTGAGGATTTGAAAAAAATGAAAAAAAAAAAAAACATGGGTTATAGCCCATCGTTTTTTGAAATTTTGAAAAAAAAAATTAACCTTGTTTTTCTTCATTTTTGAACATGGGCTATAGCCCATACCGTATGGCATACTATAGCACGCCGTTTTTCATCATTTTTGAGGATTTGAAAAAAAAAAACAAAAAAAAAAAAACATGGGTTATAGCCCATCGTTTTTTGAAATTTTGAAGAAAAAAAAAAGAACTCGTTTTTCATCATTTTTGAACATGGGCTATAGCCCATACCATACGGCATACTATAGCACGCCGTTTTTCATCGTTTTTGAGGATTTGAAAAAAAAAAACAAAAAAAAACATGGGTTATAGCCCATCGTTTTTTGAAATTTTGAAAAAATAAATAACCTCGTTTTTCATCATTTTTGAACATGGGCTATAGCCCATACCGTACGGCATAATATAGCACGCCGTTTTTCATCATTTTTGAGGATTTGAAAAAAAAAAAAACATGGGTTATAGCCCATCGTTTTTTGAATTTTTTTATTGTATAGCAGTGGCTCACAGCCTCAGCCTGATGACCTCAAAAGTCTCATATCTCCCCTGAGCCATAGGCAGTTGCTTTGGCTTAGTGGTTAAGATGTTGTCCTTCAGTGCAGGTGACCTGTGTTCGATTCCTGGGTGTTACACTCTGATGAACGTGATTCTATGTTCAACTCTTGATTCTTTCAACTTTACTATCTGAAGGCTAACATACAAAAGATCGCTTCAACAGTACAAAGAGGCAGATGTTACTGAGTGATGGTGTAGTAGGGGTTATTCCGCACAGAGAGTTCATTTTCAAATCCCACTCTTCCTAAAGTTTAATGCTAGTTATTGAGCTTCATTTACTGCTATTCTAGCAGTGGCTCACAGCCTCAGCCTGATTACCTCAAAACTCTAATTGTCGTAGTGGTTAAGATGTTGGCTTTCCACGTGGGAGACCAGGGTTCGATTCCCGGCTGTTACACTATCATATAAAAGAAGACCTCAACAGCGCTAAGAAACATCTGATTAATATGATTCTGTGTTATTTAAACTTTACTAACTGAAGGCTAACGAACAAAATATCACTTCAAAATGACCAGGAGACTTTGCCTGAGAGTGTCTGACTGATGGTGCAATGGTCTAATCATCAGGCTTTCAGTACAGACATTCCATGTTCAAGTCCTGTTCCTCCTACAGCTCAATGCTGCAGTAATTTGAACTTTTCAAGGCTTGAATGAAAAATAAAAACAAAAACTCAAAAGCACCAGGAGACATCTGCTGAATGCCCAAAGGTGCCTTGGCGTAATGGTGTGGAGCGCTTGACCCGTTGCCTCTGCTACAGGCAGTTGGCAGGTTCAAGTCCCATGTCATGACATCAAGGTGCTGGAGGACCATCGGGAGAGGGTGCTCTCTCCCCCTGTTTCCTGAGATGTAACGGTTGGGGCTTATGTCTGAAAGAACCCTGTCCAGCTAACCTTTTACCATGAAAATGTCCAATTTAACATACTCTTACCACCTCTCAGTTTGCCCTTTTCCAACTGGCCTGGAAGCCAGACATAAAAGAGGGACTTTCCAACCAAGTTTTGGCCCAGTATGCAAATACACAGACTATTCTTTCTGTCAGATGATGGGCCAAATTGCTATTTTATTTTTAAACGTTTGACCTAATTCTTATCTGTAAAATTTTAGGTGGACAGGGTTCTTTCAAACATAACCCCCAACTGCTACTTTTCAGGAAACAGGGGGAGAGAGCACCGTCTCCCGATGGTCCTCACTAGTACCTTGCATGGGACTTGAACCTGCAGGCAGGTGGTAGCAGAGGCTACCGATCAAGCACACCACACCATTGAGCTAAGGCACCTTGGGGCAATCAGCAGATGTCTCCTGGTGCTTATGAGTTTTTATTTTTTATTCTAGCCTTGAAAAGTTCAAATTACTGCAGCATTGGTTGAGTATTAGTTTTGAACCAGTAACCTTTGGATTATGAACCTCAGATTTATCTTTTGAGCCACATCGGCATGTAAGGTACAATCGGGAACTTATATTTAACCAGCCGTTTAGAATTTAGATGGACAGTGAAAATGTTCTTCAGGAGAATTGAATCCGGAATGTTCTGCTTATAAACCCCAGGTTTATCTACGGTGCCACACTGGCATGTGAGGTACAATCGGGAACTTATATTTAACCATCCGTTTAGAATTTAGATGGACAGTTCTGTTTATAAACGTCTAAAACAAGTCTAAAAATAGACGTGTTTTAGACGTCTGTTTTGAGGATATGAAAAAAAAAAAAAAAAACATGGGTTATAGCCCATCGTTTTTTGAAACTTTGAAAAAAAAAAAAAAAACTTGTTTTTCATCATTTTTGAACATGGGCTATAGCCCATACCGTACGGCATACTATAGCACGCCGTTTTTTCATCATTTTTGAGGATTTGAAAAAAAAAAAAAAAAAAAAAAAAACATGGGTTATAGCCCATCGTTTTTTTAAATTTTGAAAAAAAAAAATAACCTTGTTTTTCATCATTTTTGAACATGGGCTATAGCCCATATCGTACGGCATACTATAGCACGCCGTTTTTCATCATTTTTGAGGATTTGAAAAAAATGAAAAAAAAAAAAACATGGGTTATAGCCCATCGTTTTTAGAAATTTTGAAAAAAAAATTAACCTTGTTTTTCTTCTTTTTTGAACATGGGCTATAGCCCATACCGTATGGCATACTATAGCACGCCGTTTTTCATCATTTTTGAGGATTTAAAAAAAATGAAAAAAAAAAAAAAACATGGGTTATAGCCCATCGTTTTTTGAAATTTTGAAGAAAAAAAAAAGAACTCGTTTTTCATCATTTTTGAACATGGGCTATAGCCCATACCATACGGCATACTATAGCACGCCGTTTTTCATCGTTTTTGAGGATTTGAAAAAAAAAAAAAAAAAAAAACATGGGTTATAGCCCATCGTTTTTTGAAATTTTGAAAAAATAAATAACCTCGTTTTTCATCATTTTTGAACATGGGCTATAGCCCATACCGTACGGCATAATATAGCACGCCGTTTTTCATCATTTTTGAGGATTTGAAAAAAAAGAAAAAAAAAAAAAACATGGGTTATAGCCCATCGTTTTTTGAAATTTTGAAAAAAAAAATTAACCTTGTTTTTCTTCATTTTTGAACATGGGCTATAGCCCATACCGTATGGCATACTATAGCACGCCGTTTTTCATCATTTTTGAGGATTTGAAAAAAAAAAAAAAAAAAACATGGCTTATAGCCCATCGTTTTTTGAAATTTTGAAGAAAAAAAAAAGAACTCGTTTTTCATCATTTTTGAACATGGGCTATAGCCCATACCATACGGCATACTATAGCACGCCGTTTTTCATCGTTTTTGAGGATTTGAAAAAAATAAATAAAAATAAAACATGGGTTATAGCCCATCGTTTTTTTAAATTTTGAAAAAATAAATAACCTCGTTTTTCATCATTTTTGAACATGGGCTATAGCCCATACCGTACGGCATAATATAGCACGCCGTTTTTCATCATTTTTGAGGATTTGAAAAAAATGAAAAAAAAAAAAAACATGGGTTATAGCCCATCGTTTTTTGAAATTTTGAAAAAAAAATTAACCTTGTTTTTCTTCATTTTTGAACATGGGCTATAGCCCATACCGTATGGCATACTATAGCACGCCGTTTTTCATCATTTTTGAGGATTTGAAAAAAATGAAAAAAAAAACAAAAACATGGGTTATAGCCCATCGTTTTTTGAAATTTTGAAGAAAAAAAAAAGAACTCGTTTTTCATCATTTTTTAACATGGGCTATAGCCCATACCATACGGCATACTATAGCACGCCGTTTTTCATCGTTTTTGAGGATTTGAAAAAAAAAAAAAAAAAAAAAACATGGGTTATAGCCCATCGTTTTTTGAAATTTTGAAAAAATAAATAACCTCGTTTTTCATCATTTTTGAACATGGGCTATAGCCCATGCCGTACGGCATAATATAGCACGCCGTTTTTCATCATTTTTGAGGATTTGAAAAAAATGAAAAAAAAAAAAAACATGGGTTATAGCCCATCGTTTTTTGAAATTTTGAAAAAAACAATTTACCTTGTTTTTCTTCATTTTTGAACATGGGCTATAGCCCATACCGTATGGCATACTATAGCACGCCGTTTTTCATCATTTTTGAGGATTTGAAAAAAAAAAAAAAAAAACATGGGTTATAGCCCATCGTTTTTTGAAATTTTGAAGAAAAAAAAAAGAACTCGTTTTTCATCATTTTTGAACATGGGCTATAGCCCATACCGTACGGCATACTATAGCACGCCGTTTTTTCATCGTTTTTGAGGATTTGAAAAAAATAAATAAAAATAAAACATGGGTTATAGCCCATCGTTTTTTAAATTTTGAAAAAATAAATAACCTCGTTTTTCATCATTTTTGAACATGGGCTATAGCCCATACCGTACGGCATAATATAGCACGCCGTTTTTCATCATTTTTGAGGATTTGAAAAAAACGAAAAAAAAAAAAAACATGGGTTATAGCCCATCGTTTTTTGAAATTTTGAAAAAAAAATTAACCTTGTTTTTCTTCATTTTTGAACATGGGCTATAGCCCATACCGTATGGCATACTATAGCACGCCGTTTTTCATCATTTTTGAGGATTTGAAAAAAATGAAAAAAAAAACAAAAACATGGGTTATAGCCCATCGTTTTTTGAAATTTTGAAGAAAAAAAAAAGAACTCGTTTTTCATCATTTTTTAACATGGGCTATAGCCCATACCATACGGCATACTATAGCACGCCGTTTTTCATCGTTTTTGAGGATTTGAAAAAAAAAAAAAAAAAAAAAACATGGGTTATAGCCCATCGTTTTTTGAAATTTTGAAAAAATAAATAACCTCGTTTTTCATCATTTTTGAACATGGGCTATAGCCCATGCCGTACGGCATAATATAGCACGCCGTTTTTCATCATTTTTGAGGATTTGAAAAAAATGAAAAAAAAAAAAAACATGGGTTATAGCCCATCGTTTTTTGAAATTTTGAAAAAAACAATTTACCTTGTTTTTCTTCATTTTTGAACATGGGCTATAGCCCATACCGTATGGCATACTATAGCACGCCGTTTTTCATCATTTTTGAGGATTTGAAAAAAAAAAAAAAAAAACATGGGTTATAGCCCATCGTTTTTTGAAATTTTGAAGAAAAAAAAAAGAACTCGTTTTTCATCATTTTTGAACATGGGCTATAGCCCATACCATACAGCATACTATAGCACGCCGTTTTTCATCGTTTTTGAGGATTTGAAAAAAATAAATAAAAATAAAACATGGGTTATAGCCCATCGTTTTTTGAAATTTTGAAAAAATAAATAACCTCGTTTTTCATCATTTTTGAACATGGGCTATAGCCCATACCGTACGGCATAATATAGCACGCCGTTTTTCATCATTTTTGAGGATTTGAAAAAAATGAAAAAAAAAAAAAACATGGGTTATAGCCCATCGTTTTTTGAAATTTTGAAAAAAAAATTAACCTTGTTTTTCTTCATTTTTGAACATGGGCTATAGCCCATACCGTATGGCATACTATAGCACGCCGTTTTTCATCATTTTTGAGGATTTGAAAAAAATGAAAAAAAAAAAAAAAACATGGGTTATAGCCCATCGTTTTTTGAAATTTTGAAGAAAAAAAAAAGAACTCGTTTTTCATCATTTTTTAACATGGGCTATAGCCCATACCATACGGCATACTATAGCACGCCGTTTTTCATCGTTTTTGAGGATTTGAAAAAAAAAAAAAAAAAAAAAACATGGGTTATAGCCCATCGTTTTTTGAAATTTTGAAAAAATAAATAACCTCGTTTTTCATCATTTTTGAACATGGGCTATAGCCCATGCCGTACGGCATAATATAGCACGCCGTTTTTCATCATTTTTGAGGATTTGAAAAAAATAATAAAAAAAAAAAAACATGGGTTATAGCCCATCGTTTTTTGAAATTTTGAAAAAAAAAATTAACCTTGTTTTTCTTCATTTTTGAACATGGGCTATAGCCCATACCGTATGGCATACTATAGCACGCCGTTTTTCATCATTTTTGAGGATTTGAAAAAAATGAAAAAAAAAAAAAAAACATGGGTTATAGCCCATCGTTTTTTGAAATTTTGAAGAAAAAAAAAAGAACTCGTTTTTCATCATTTTTGAACATGGGCTATAGCCCATACCATACGGCATACTATAGCACGCCGTTTTTCATCGTTTTTGAGGATTTGAAAAAAAAACAAACAAAAAAAACATGGGTTATAGCCCATCGTTTTTTGAAATTTTGAAAAAATAAATAACCTCGTTTTTCATCATTTTTGAACATGGGCTATAGCCCATACCGTACGGCATAATATAGCACGCCGTTTTTCATCATTTTTGAGGATTTGAAAAAAATGAAAAAAAACAAAACATGGGTTATAGCCCATCGTTTTTTGAATTTTTTTATTGTATAGCAGTGGCTCACAGCCTCAGCCTGATGACCTCAAAAGTCTCATATCTCCCCTGAGCCATAGGCAGTTGCTTTGGCTTAGTGGTTAAGATGTTGTCCTTCAGTGCAGGTGACCTGTGTTCGATTCCTGGGTGTTACACTCTGATGAACGTGATTCTATGTTCAACTCTTGATTCTTTCAACTTTACTATCTGAAGGCTAACATACAAAAGATCGCTTCAACAGTACAAAGAGGCAGATGTTACTGAGTGATGGTGTAGTAGGGGTTATTCCGCACAGAGAGTTCATTTTCAAATCCCACTCTTCCTAAAGTTTAATGCTAGTTATTGAGCTTCATTTACTGCTATTCTAGCAGTGGCTCACAGCCTCAGCCTGATTACCTCAAAACTCTAATTGTCGTAGTGGTTAAGATGTTGGCTTTCCACGTGGGAGACCAGGGTTCGATTCCCGGCTGTTACACTATCATATAAAAGAAGACCTCAACAGCGCTAAGAAACATCTGATTAATATGATTCTGTGTTATTTAAACTTTACTAACTGAAGGCTAACGAACAAAAGATCACTTCAAAATGACCAGGAGACTTTGCCTGAGAGTGTCTGACTGATGGTGCAATGGTCTAATCATCAGGCTTTCAGTACAGACATTCCATGTTCAAGTCCTGTTCCTCCTACAGCTCAATGCTGCAGTAATTTGAACTTTTCAAGGCTTGAATGAAAAATAAAAACTCAAAAGCACCAGGAGACATCTGCTGAATGCCCAAAGGTGCCTTGGCGTAATGGTGTGGAGCGCTTGACCCGTTGCCTCTGCTACAGGCAGTTGGCAGGTTCAAGTCCCATGTCATGACATCAAGGTGCTGGAGGACCATCGGGAGAGGGTGCTCTCTCCCCCTGTTTCCTGAGATGTAACGGTTGGGGCTTATGTCTGAAAGAACCCTGTCCAGCTAACCTTTTACCATGAAAATGTCCAATTTAACATACTCTTACCACCTCTCAGTTTGCCCTTTTCCAACTGGCCTGGAAGCCAGACATAAAAGAGGGACTTTCCAACCAAGTTTTGGCCCAGTATGCAAATACACAGACTATTCTTTCTGTCAGATGATGGGCCAAATTGCTATTTTATTTTTAAACGTTTGACCTAATTCTTATCTGTAAAATTTTAGGTGGACAGGGTTCTTTCAAACATAACCCCCAACTGCTACTTTTCAGGAAACAGGGGGAGAGAGCACCGTCTCCCGATGGTCCTCACTAGTACCTTGCATGGGACTTGAACCTGCAGGCAGGTGGTAGCAGAGGCTACCGATCAAGCACACCACACCATTGAGCTAAGGCACCTTGGGGCAATCAGCAGATGTCTCCTGGTGCTTATGAGTTTTTATTTTTTATTCTAGCCTTGAAAAGTTCCAATTACTGCAGCATTGGTTGAGTATTAGTTTTGAACCAGTAACCTTTGGATTATGAACCTCAGATTTATCTTTTGAGCCACATCGGCATGTAAGGTACAATCGGGAACTTATATTTAACCAGCCGTTTAGAATTTAGATGGACAGTGAAAATGTTCTTCAGGAGAATTGAACCCGGAATGTTCTGCTTATAAACCCCAGGTTTATCTACGGTGCCACACTGGCATGTGAGGTACAATCGGGAACTTATATTTAACCATCCGTTTAGAATTTAGATGGACAGTTCTGTTTATAAACGTCTAAAACAAGTCTAAAAATAGACGTGTTTTAGACGTCTGTTTTGAGGATATGAAAAAAAAAAAAAAAAACATGGGTTATAGCCCATCGTTTTTTGAAACTTTGAAAAAAAAAAAAAAAACTCGTTTTTCATCATTTTTGAACATGGGCTATAGCCCATACCGTACGGCATACTATAGCACGCCGTTTTTCATCATTTTTGAGGATTTGAAAAAAATGAAAAAAAACAAAAAAAACATGGGTTATAGCCCATCGTTTTTTGAAATTTTGAAAAAATAAATAACCTCGTTTTTCATCATTTTTGAACATGGGCTATAGCCCATGCCGTACGGCATAATATAGCACGCCGTTTTTCATCATTTTTGAGGATTTGAAAAAAATGAAAAAAAAAAAAACATGGGTTATAGCCCATCGTTTTTAGAAATTTTGAAAAAAAAAATTAACCTTGTTTTTCTTCATTTTTGAACATGGGCTATAGCCCATACCGTATGGCATACTATAGCACGCCGTTTTTCATCATTTTTGAGGATTTAAAAAAAAAGAAAAAAAAAAAAAAACATGGGTTATAGCCCATCGTTTTTTGAAATTTTGAAGAAAAAAAAAAGAACTCGTTTTTCATCATTTTTGAACATGGGCTATAGCCCATACCATACGGCATACTATAGCACGCCGTTTTTCATCATTTTTGAGGATTTGAAAAAAATGAAAAAAAAAAAAAACATGGGTTATAGCCCATCGTTTTTTGAAATTTTGAAAAAAAAAATTAACCTTGTTTTTCTTCATTTTTGAACATGGGCTATAGCCCATACCGTATGGCATACTATAGCACGCCGTTTTTCATCATTTTTGAGGATTTGAAAAAAATGAAAAAAAAAAAAAAAACATGGGTTATAGCCCATCGTTTTTTGAAATTTTGAAGAAAAAAAAAAGAACTCGTTTTTCATCATTTTTGAACATGGGCTATAGCCCATACCATACGGCATACTATAGCACGCCGTTTTTCATCGTTTTTGAGGATTTGAAAAAAAAAAAACAAAAAAAACATGGGTTATAGCCCATCGTTTTTTGAAATTTTGAAAAAATAAATAACCTCGTTTTTCATCATTTTTGAACATGGGCTATAGCCCATACCGTACGGCATAATATAGCACGCCGTTTTTCATCATTTTTGAGGATTTGAAAAAAATGAAAAAAAAAAAAACATGGGTTATAGCCCATCGTTTTTTGAATTTTTTTATTGTATAGCAGTGGCTCACAGCCTCAGCCTGATGACCTCAAAAGTCTCATATCTCCCCTGAGCCATAGGCAGTTGCTTTGGCTTAGTGGTTAAGATGTTGTCCTTCAGTGCAGGTGACCTGTGTTCGATTCCTGGGTGTTACACTCTGATGAACGTGATTCTATGTTCAACTCTTGATTCTTTCAACTTTACTATCTGAAGGCTAACATACAAAAGATCGCTTCAACAGTACAAAGAGGCAGATGTTACTGAGTGATGGTGTAGTAGGGGTTATTCCGCACAGAGAGTTCATTTTCAAATCCCACTCTTCCTAAAGTTTAATGCTAGTTATTGAGCTTCATTTACTGCTATTCTAGCAGTGGCTCACAGCCTCAGCCTGATTACCTCAAAACTCTAATTGTCGTAGTGGTTAAGATGTTGGCTTTCCACGTGGGAGACCAGGGTTCGATTCCCGGCTGTTACACTATCATATAAAAGAAGACCTCAACAGTGCTAAGAAACATCTGATTAATATGATTCTGTGTTATTTAAACTTTACTAACTGAAGGCTAACGAACAAAATATCACTTCAAAATGACCAGGAGACTTTGCCTGAGAGTGTCTGACTGATGGTGCAATGGTCTAATCATCAGGCTTTCAGTACAGACATTCCATGTTCAAGTCCTGTTCCTCCTACAGCTCAATGCTGCAGTAATTTGAACTTTTCAAGGCTTGAATGAAAAATAAAAACTCAAAAGCACCAGGAGACATCTGCTGAATGCCCAAAGGTGCCTTGGCGTAATGGTGTGGAGCGCTTGACCCGTTGCCTCTGCTACAGGCAGTTGGCAGGTTCAAGTCCCATGTCATGACATCAAGGTGCTGGAGGACCATCGGGAGAGGGTGCTCTCTCCCCCTGTTTCCTGAGATGTAACGGTTGGGGCTTATGTCTGAAAGAACCCTGTCCAGCTAACCTTTTACCATGAAAATGTCCAATTTAACATACTCTTACCACCTCTCAGTTTGCCCTTTTCCAACTGGCCTGGAAGCCAGACATAAAAGAGGGACTTTCCAACCAAGTTTTGGCCCAGTATGCAAATACACAGACTATTCTTTCTGTCAGATGATGGGCCAAATTGCTATTTTATTTTTAAACGTTTGACCTAATTCTTATCTGTAAAATTTTAGGTGGACAGGGTTCTTTCAAACATAACCCCCAACTGCTACTTTTCAGGAAACAGGGGGAGAGAGCACCGTCTCCCGATGGTCCTCACTAGTACCTTGCATGGGACTTGAACCTGCAGGCAGGTGGTAGCAGAGGCTACCGATCAAGCACACCACACCATTGAGCTAAGGCACCTTGGGGCAATCAGCAGATGTCTCCTGGTGCTTATGAGTTTTTATTTTTTATTCTAGCCTTGAAAAGTTCCAATTACTGCAGCATTGGTTGAGTATTAGTTTTGAACCAGTAACCTTTGGATTATGAACCTCAGATTTATCTTTTGAGCCACATCGGCATGTAAGGTACAATCGGGAACTTATATTTAACCAGCCGTTTAGAATTTAGATGGACAGTGAAAATGTTCTTCAGGAGAATTGAACCCGGAATGTTCTGCTTATAAACCCCAGGTTTATCTACGGTGCCACACTGGCATGTGAGGTACAATCGGGAACTTATATTTAACCATCCGTTTAGAATTTAGATGGACAGTTCTGTTTATAAACGTCTAAAACAAGTCTAAAAATAGACGTGTTTTAGACGTCTGTTTTGAGGATATGAAAAAAAAAAAAAAAAACATGGGTTATAGCCCATCGTTTTTTGAAACTTTGAAAAAAAAAAAAAAAACTCGTTTTTCATCATTTTTGAACATGGGCTATAGCCCATACCGTACGGCATACTATAGCACGCCGTTTTTCATCATTTTTGAGGATTTGAAAAAAATGAAAAAAAACAAAAAAAACATGGGTTATAGCCCATCGTTTTTTGAAATTTTGAAAAAATAAATAACCTCGTTTTTCATCATTTTTGAACATGGGCTATAGCCCATGCCGTACGGCATAATATAGCACGCCGTTTTTCATCATTTTTGAGGATTTGAAAAAAATGAAAAAAAAAAAAACATGGGTTATAGCCCATCGTTTTTAGAAATTTTGAAAAAAAAAATTAACCTTGTTTTTCTTCATTTTTGAACATGGGCTATAGCCCATACCGTATGGCATACTATAGCACGCCGTTTTTCATCATTTTTGAGGATTTAAAAAAAAAGAAAAAAAAAAAAAAACATGGGTTATAGCCCATCGTTTTTTGAAATTTTGAAGAAAAAAAAAAGAACTCGTTTTTCATCATTTTTGAACATGGGCTATAGCCCATACCATACGGCATACTATAGCACGCCGTTTTTCATCATTTTTGAGGATTTGAAAAAAATGAAAAAAAAAAAAAACATGGGTTATAGCCCATCGTTTTTTGAAATTTTGAAAAAAAAAATTAACCTTGTTTTTCTTCATTTTTGAACATGGGCTATAGCCCATACCGTATGGCATACTATAGCACGCCGTTTTTCATCATTTTTGAGGATTTGAAAAAAATGAAAAAAAAAAAAAAAACATGGGTTATAGCCCATCGTTTTTTGAAATTTTGAAGAAAAAAAAAAGAACTCGTTTTTCATCATTTTTGAACATGGGCTATAGCCCATACCATACGGCATACTATAGCACGCCGTTTTTCATCGTTTTTGAGGATTTGAAAAAAAAAAAACAAAAAAAACATGGGTTATAGCCCATCGTTTTTTGAAATTTTGAAAAAATAAATAACCTCGTTTTTCATCATTTTTGAACATGGGCTATAGCCCATACCGTACGGCATAATATAGCACGCCGTTTTTCATCATTTTTGAGGATTTGAAAAAAATGAAAAAAAAAAAAACATGGGTTATAGCCCATCGTTTTTTGAATTTTTTTATTGTATAGCAGTGGCTCACAGCCTCAGCCTGATGACCTCAAAAGTCTCATATCTCCCCTGAGCCATAGGCAGTTGCTTTGGCTTAGTGGTTAAGATGTTGTCCTTCAGTGCAGGTGACCTGTGTTCGATTCCTGGGTGTTACACTCTGATGAACGTGATTCTATGTTCAACTCTTGATTCTTTCAACTTTACTATCTGAAGGCTAACATACAAAAGATCGCTTCAACAGTACAAAGAGGCAGATGTTACTGAGTGATGGTGTAGTAGGGGTTATTCCGCACAGAGAGTTCATTTTCAAATCCCACTCTTCCTAAAGTTTAATGCTAGTTATTGAGCTTCATTTACTGCTATTCTAGCAGTGGCTCACAGCCTCAGCCTGATTACCTCAAAACTCTAATTGTCGTAGTGGTTAAGATGTTGGCTTTCCACGTGGGAGACCAGGGTTCGATTCCCGGCTGTTACACTATCATATAAAAGAAGACCTCAACAGTGCTAAGAAACATCTGATTAATATGATTCTGTGTTATTTAAACTTTACTAACTGAAGGCTAACGAACAAAATATCACTTCAAAATGACCAGGAGACTTTGCCTGAGAGTGTCTGACTGATGGTGCAATGGTCTAATCATCAGGCTTTCAGTACAGACATTCCATGTTCAAGTCCTGTTCCTCCTACAGCTCAATGCTGCAGTAATTTGAACTTTTCAAGGCTTGAATGAAAAATAAAAACTCAAAAGCACCAGGAGACATCTGCTGAATGCCCAAAGGTGCCTTGGCGTAATGGTGTGGAGCGCTTGACCCGTTGCCTCTGCTACAGGCAGTTGGCAGGTTCAAGTCCCATGTCATGACATCAAGGTGCTGGAGGACCATCGGGAGAGGGTGCTCTCTCCCCCTGTTTCCTGAGATGTAACGGTTGGGGCTTATGTCTGAAAGAACCCTGTCCAGCTAACCTTTTACCATGAAAATGTCCAATTTAACATACTCTTACCACCTCTCAGTTTGCCCTTTTCCAACTGGCCTGGAAGCCAGACATAAAAGAGGGACTTTCCAACCAAGTTTTGGCCCAGTATGCAAATACACAGACTATTCTTTCTGTCAGATGATGGGCCAAATTGCTATTTTATTTTTAAACGTTTGACCTAATTCTTATCTGTAAAATTTTAGGTGGACAGGGTTCTTTCAAACATAACCCCCAACTGCTACTTTTCAGGAAACAGGGGGAGAGAGCACCGTCTCCCGATGGTCCTCACTAGTACCTTGCATGGGACTTGAACCTGCAGGCAGGTGGTAGCAGAGGCTACCGATCAAGCACACCACACCATTGAGCTAAGGCACCTTGGGGCAATCAGCAGATGTCTCCTGGTGCTTATGAGTTTTTATTTTTTATTCTAGCCTTGAAAAGTTCCAATTACTGCAGCATTGGTTGAGTATTAGTTTTGAACCAGTAACCTTTGGATTATGAACCTCAGATTTATCTTTTGAGCCACATCGGCATGTAAGGTACAATCGGGAACTTATATTTAACCAGCCGTTTAGAATTTAGATGGACAGTGAAAATGTTCTTCAGGAGAATTGAACCCGGAATGTTCTGCTTATAAACCCCAGGTTTATCTACGGTGCCACACTGGCATGTGAGGTACAATCGGGAACTTATATTTAACCATCCGTTTAGAATTTAGATGGACAGTTCTGTTTATAAACGTCTAAAACAAGTCTAAAAATAGACGTGTTTTAGACGTCTGTTTTGAGGATATGAAAAAAAAAAAAAAAAACATGGGTTATAGCCCATCGTTTTTTGAAACTTTGAAAAAAAAAAAAAAAACTCGTTTTTCATCATTTTTGAACATGGGCTATAGCCCATACCGTACGGCATACTATAGCACGCCGTTTTTCATCATTTTTGAGGATTTGAAAAAAATGAAAAAAAACAAAAAAAACATGGGTTATAGCCCATCGTTTTTTGAAATTTTGAAAAAATAAATAACCTCGTTTTTCATCATTTTTGAACATGGGCTATAGCCCATGCCGTACGGCATAATATAGCAAGCCGTTTTTCATCATTTTTGAGGATTTGAAAAAAATGAAAAAAAAAAAAACATGGGTTATAGCCCATCGTTTTTAGAAATTTTGAAAAAAAAAATTAACCTTGTTTTTCTTCATTTTTGAACATGGGCTATAGCCCATACCGTATGGCATACTATAGCACGCCGTTTTTCATCATTTTTGAGGATTTAAAAAAAATGAAAAAAAAAAAAAAACATGGGTTATAGCCCATCGTTTTTTGAAATTTTGAAGAAAAAAAAAAGAACTCGTTTTTCATCATTTTTGAACATGGGCTATAGCCCATACCATACGGCATACTATAGCACGCCGTTTTTCATCGTTTTTGAGGATTTGAAAAAAAAAAAAAAAAAAAAACATGGGTTATAGCCCATCGTTTTTTGAAATTTTGAAAAAATAAATAACCTCGTTTTTCATCATTTTTGAACATGGGCTATAGCCCATACCGTACGGCATAATATAGCACGCCGTTTTTCATCATTTTTGAGGATTTGAAAAAAATGAAAAAAAAAAAAACATGGGTTATAGCCCATCGTTTTTTGAATTTTTTTATTGTATAGCAGTGGCTCACAGCCTCAGCCTGATGACCTCAACAGTCTCATATCTCCCCTGAGCCATAGGCAGTTGCTTTGGCTTAGTGGTTAAGATGTTGTCCTTCAGTGCAGGTGACCTGTGTTCGATTCCTGGGTGTTACACTCTGATGAACGTGATTCTATGTTCAACTCTTGATTCTTTCAACTTTACTATCTGAAGGCTAACATACAAAAGATCGCTTCAACAGTACAAAGAGGCAGATGTTACTGAGTGATGGTGTAGTAGGGGTTATTCCGCACAGAGAGTTCATTTTCAAATCCCACTCTTCCTAAAGTTTAATGCTAGTTATTGAGCTTCATTTACTGCTATTCTAGCAGTGGCTCACAGCCTCAGCCTGATTACCTCAAAACTCTAATTGTCGTAGTGGTTAAGATGTTGGCTTTCCACGTGGGAGACCAGGGTTCGATTCCCGGCTGTTACACTATCATATAAAAGAAGACCTCAACAGTGCTAAGAAACATCTGATTAATATGATTCTGTGTTATTTAAACTTTACTAACTGAAGGCTAACGAACAAAATATCACTTCAAAATGACCAGGAGACTTTGCCTGAGAGTGTCTGACTGATGGTGCAATGGTCTAATCATCAGGCTTTCAGTACAGACATTCCATGTTCAAGTCCTGTTCCTCCTACAGCTCAATGCTGCAGTAATTTGAACTTTTCAAGGCTTGAATGAAAAATAAAAACTCAAAAGCACCAGGAGACATCTGCTGAATGCCCAAAGGTGCCTTGGCGTAATGGTGTGGAGCGCTTGACCCGTTGCCTCTGCTACAGGCAGTTGGCAGGTTCAAGTCCCATGTCATGACATCAAGGTGCTGGAGGACCATCGGGAGAGGGTGCTCTCTCCCCCTGTTTCCTGAGATGTAACGGTTGGGGCTTATGTCTGAAAGAACCCTGTCCAGCTAACCTTTTACCATGAAAATGTCCAATTTAACATACTCTTACCACCTCTCAGTTTGCCCTTTTCCAACTGGCCTGGAAGCCAGACATAAAAGAGGGACTTTCCAACCAAGTTTTGGCCCAGTATGCAAATACACAGACTATTCTTTCTGTCAGATGATGGGCCAAATTGCTATTTTATTTTTAAACGTTTGACCTAATTCTTATCTGTAAAATTTTAGGTGGACAGGGTTCTTTCAAACATAACCCCCAACTGCTACTTTTCAGGAAACAGGGGGAGAGAGCACCGTCTCCCGATGGTCCTCACTAGTACCTTGCATGGGACTTGAACCTGCAGGCAGGTGGTAGCAGAGGCTACCGATCAAGCACACCACACCATTGAGCTAAGGCACCTTGGGGCAATCAGCAGATGTCTCCTGGTGCTTATGAGTTTTTATTTTTTATTCTAGCCTTGAAAAGTTCCAATTACTGCAGCATTGGTTGAGTATTAGTTTTGAACCAGTAACCTTTGGATTATGAACCTCAGATTTATCTTTTGAGCCACATCGGCATGTAAGGTACAATCGGGAACTTATATTTAACCAGCCGTTTAGAATTTAGATGGACAGTGAAAATGTTCTTCAGGAGAATTGAACCCGGAATGTTCTGCTTATAAACCCCAGGTTTATCTACGGTGCCACACTGGCATGTGAGGTACAATCGGGAACTTATATTTAACCATCCGTTTAGAATTTAGATGGACAGTTCTGTTTATAAACGTCTAAAACAAGTCTAAAAATAGACGTGTTTTAGACGTCTGTTTTGAGGATATGAAAAAAAAAAAAAAAAACATGGGTTATAGCCCATCGTTTTTTGAAACTTTGAAAAAAAAAAAAAAAACTCGTTTTTCATCATTTTTGAACATGGGCTATAGCCCATACCGTACGGCATACTATAGCACGCCGTTTTTCATCATTTTTGAGGATTTGAAAAAAATGAAAAAAAACAAAAAAAACATGGGTTATAGCCCATCGTTTTTTGAAATTTTGAAAAAATAAATAACCTCGTTTTTCATCATTTTTGAACATGGGCTATAGCCCATGCCGTACGGCATAATATAGCACGCCGTTTTTCATCATTTTTGAGGATTTGAAAAAAATGAAAAAAAAAAAAACATGGGTTATAGCCCATCGTTTTTAGAAATTTTGAAAAAAAAAATTAACCTTGTTTTTCTTCATTTTTGAACATGGGCTATAGCCCATACCGTATGGCATACTATAGCACGCCGTTTTTCATCATTTTTGAGGATTTAAAAAAAATGAAAAAAAAAAAAAAACATGGGTTATAGCCCATCGTTTTTTGAAATTTTGAAGAAAAAAAAAAGAACTCGTTTTTCATCATTTTTGAACATGGGCTATAGCCCATACCATACGGCATACTATAGCACGCCGTTTTTCATCGTTTTTGAGGATTTGAAAAAAAAAAAAAAAAAAAAACATGGGTTATAGCCCATCGTTTTTTGAAATTTTGAAAAAATAAATAACCTAGTTTTTCATCATTTTTGAACATGGGCTATAGCCCATACCGTACGGCATAATATAGCACGCCGTTTTTCATCATTTTTGAGGATTTGAAAAAAATGAAAAAAAAAAAAAACATGGGTTATAGCCCATCGTTTTTTGAAATTTTGAAAAAAAAAAATTAACCTTGTTTTTCTTCATTTTTGAACATGGGCTATAGCCCATACCGTATGGCATACTATAGCACGCCGTTTTTCATCATTTTTGAGGATTTGAAAAAAATGAAAAAAAAAAAAAAAACATGGGTTATAGCCCATCGTTTTTTGAAATTTTGAAGAAAAAAAAAAGAACTCGTTTTTCATCATTTTTTAACATGGGCTATAGCCCATACCATACGGCATACTATAGCACGCCGTTTTTCATCGTTTTTGAGGATTTGAAAAAAAAAAAAAAAAAAAAAACATGGGTTATAGCCCATCGTTTTTTGAAATTTTGAAAAAATAAATAACCTCGTTTTTCATCATTTTTGAACATGGGCTATAGCCCATACCGTACGGCATACTATAGCACGCCGTTTTTCATCATTTTTGAGGATTTGAAAGAAATGAAAAAAAAAAAAACATGGGTTATAGCCCATCGTTTTTAGAAATTTTGAAAAAAAAAATTAACCTTGTTTTTCTTCATTTTTGAACATGGGCTATAGCCCATACCGTATGGCATACTATAGCACGCCGTTTTTCATCATTTTTGAGGATTTGAAAAAAATGAAAAAAAAAAAAAAAACATGGGTTATAGCCCATCGTTTTTTGAAATTTTGAAGAAAAAAAAAAGAACTCGTTTTTCATCATTTTTTAACATGGGCTATAGCCCATACCATACGGCATACTATAGCACGCCGTTTTTCATCGTTTTTGAGGATTTGAAAAAAAAAAAAAAAAAAAAAACATGGGTTATAGCCCATCGTTTTTTGAAATTTTGAAAAAATAAATAACCTCGTTTTTCATCATTTTTGAACATGGGCTATAGCCCATACCGTACGGCATACTATAGCACGCCGTTTTTCATCATTTTTGAGGATTTGAAAAAAATGAAAAAAAAAAAAACATGGGTTATAGCCCATCGTTTTTAGAAATTTTGAAAAAAAAAATTAACCTTGTTTTTCTTCATTTTTGAACATGGGCTATAGCCCATACCGTATGGCATACTATAGCACGCCGTTTTTCATCATTTTTGAGGATTTAAAAAAAATGAAAAAAAAAAAAAAACATGGGTTATAGCCCATCGTTTTTTGAAATTTTGAAGAAAAAAAAAAGAACTCGTTTTTCATCATTTTTGAACATGGGCTATAGCCCATACCATACGGCATACTATAGCACGCCGTTTTTCATCGTTTTTGAGGATTTGAAAAAAAAAACAAAAAAAAAACATGGGTTATAGCCCATCGTTTTTTGAAATTTTGAAAAAATAAATAACCTAGTTTTTCATAATTTTTGAACATGGGCTATAGCCCATACCGTACGGCATAATATAGCACGCCGTTTTTCATCATTTTTGAGGATTTGAAAAAAATGAAAAAAAAAAAAAACATGGGTTATAGCCCATCGTTTTTTGAAATTTTGAAAAAAAAAAATTAACCTTGTTTTTCTTCATTTTTGAACATGGGCTATAGCCCATACCGTATGGCATACTATAGCACGCCGTTTTTCATCATTTTTGAGGATTTGAAAAAAATGAAAAAAAAAAAAAAAACATGGGTTATAGCCCATCGTTTTTTGAAATTTTGAAGAAAAAAAAAAGAACTCGTTTTTCATCATTTTTTAACATGGGCTATAGCCCATACCATACGGCATACTATAGCACGCCGTTTTTCATCGTTTTTGAGGATTTGAAAAAAAAAAAAAAAAAAAAAACATGGGTTATAGCCCATCGTTTTTTGAAATTTTGAAAAAATAAATAACCTCGTTTTTCATCATTTTTGAACATGGGCTATAGCCCATACCGTACGGCATACTATAGCACGCCGTTTTTCATCATTTTTGAGGATTTGAAAGAAATGAAAAAAAAAAAAACATGGGTTATAGCCCATCGTTTTTAGAAATTTTGAAAAAAAAAATTAACCTTGTTTTTCTTCATTTTTGAACATGGGCTATAGCCCATACCGTATGGCATACTATAGCACGCCGTTTTTCATCATTTTTGAGGATTTGAAAAAAATGAAAAAAAAAAAAAAAACATGGGTTATAGCCCATCGTTTTTTGAAATTTTGAAGAAAAAAAAAAGAACTCGTTTTTCATCATTTTTTAACATGGGCTATAGCCCATACCATACGGCATACTATAGCACGCCGTTTTTCATCGTTTTTGAGGATTTAAAAAAAAAAAAAAAAAAAAAAACATGGGTTATAGCCCATCGTTTTTTGAAATTTTGAAAAAATAAATAACCTCGTTTTTCATCATTTTTGAACATGGGCTATAGCCCATACCGTACGGCATACTATAGCACGCCGTTTTTCATCATTTTTGAGGATTTGAAAAAAATGAAAAAAAAAAAAACATGGGTTATAGCCCATCGTTTTTAGAAATTTTGAAAAAAAAAATTAACCTTGTTTTTCTTCATTTTTGAACATGGGCTATAGCCCATACCGTATGGCATACTATAGCACGCCGTTTTTCATCATTTTTGAGGATTTAAAAAAAATGAAAAAAAAAAAAAAACATGGGTTATAGCCCATCGTTTTTTGAAATTTTTAAGAAAAAAAAAAGAACTCGTTTTTCATCATTTTTGAACATGGGCTATAGCCCATACCATACGGCATACTATAGCACGCCGTTTTTCATCGTTTTTGAGGATTTGAAAAAAAAAAAAAAAAAAAAACATGTGTTATAGCCCATCGTTTTTTGAAATTTTGAAAAAATAAATAACCTCGTTTTTCATCATTTTTGAACATGGGCTATAGCCCATACCGTACGGCATAATATAGCACGCCGTTTTTCATCATTTTTGAGGATTTGAAAAAAATTAAAAAAAAAAAAAACATGGGTTATAGCCCATCGTTTTTTGAAATTTTGAAAAAAAAAATTAACCTTGTTTTTCTTCATTTTTGAACATGGGCTATAGCCCATACCGTATGGCATACTATAGCACGCCGTTTTTCATCATTTTTGAGGATTTGAAAAAAATGAAAAAAAAAAAAAAACATGGGTTATAGCCCATCGTTTTTTGAAATTTTGAAGAAAAAAAAAAGAACTCGTTTTTCATCATTTTTTAACATGGGCTATAGCCCATACCATACGGCATACTATAGCACGCCGTTTTTCATCGTTTTTGAGGATTTGAAAAAAAAAAAAAAAAAAACATGTGTTATAGCCCATCGTTTTTTGAAATTTTGAAAAAATAAATAACCTCGTTTTTCATCATTTTTGAACATGGGCTATAGCCCATACCGTACGGCATAATATAGCACGCCGTTTTTCATCATTTTTGAGGATTTGAAAAAAATGAAAAAAAAAAAAAAACATGGGTTATAGCCCATCGTTTTTTGAAATTTTGAAAAAAAAAAATTAACCTTGTTTTTCTTCATTTTTGAACATGGGCTATAGCCCATACCGTATGGCATACTATAGCACGCCGTTTTTCATCATTTTTGAGGATTTGAAAAAAATGAAAAAAAAAAAAAAAACATGGGTTATAGCCCATCGTTTTTTGAAATTTTGAAGAAAAAAAAAAGAACTCGTTTTTCATCATTTTTTAACATGGGCTATAGCCCATACCATACGGCATACTATAGCACGCCGTTTTTCATCGTTTTTGAGGATTTGAAAAAAAGAAAAAAAAAAAAAAACATGGGTTATAGCCCATCGTTTTTTGAAATTTTGAAAAAATAAATAACCTCGTTTTTCATCATTTTTGAACATGGGCTATAGCCCATACCGTACGGCATAATATAGCACGCCGTTTTTCATCATTTTTGAGGATTTGAAAAAAATGAAAAAAAAAAAAAACATGTGTTATAGCCCATCGTTTTTTGAAATTTTGAAAAAATAAATAACCTCGTTTTTCATCATTTTTGAACATGGGCTATAGCCCATACCGTACGGCATAATATAGCACGCCGTTTTTCATCATTTTTGAGGATTTGAAAAAAATGAAAAAAAAAAAAAACATGGGTTATAGCCCATCGTTTTTTGAAATTTTGAAAAAAAAAATTAACCTTGTTTTTCTTCATTTTTGAACATGGGCTATAGCCCATACCATACGGCATACTATAGCACGCCGTTTTTCATCGTTTTTGAGGATTTGAAAAAAAAAAAAAAAAAAAAAAACATGGGTTATAGCCCATCGTTTTTTGAAATTTTGAAAAAATAAATAACCTCGTTTTTCATCATTTTTGAACATGGGCTATAGCCCATGCCGTACGGCATAATATAGCACGCCGTTTTTCATCATTTTTGAGGATTTGAAAAAAATGAAAAAAAAAAAAAACATGGGTTATAGCCCATCGTTTTTTGAAATTTTGAAAAAAAAAATTAACCTTGTTTTTCTTCATTTTTGAACATGGGCTATAGCCCATACCGTATGGCATACTATAGCACGCCGTTTTTCATCATTTTTGAGGATTTGAAAAAAATGAAAAAAAAACAAAAAACATGGGTTATAGCCCATCGTTTTTTGAAATTTTGAAGAAAAAAAAAAGAACTTGTTTTTCATCATTTTTGAACATGGGCTATAGCCCATACCATACGGCATACTATAGCACGCCGTTTTTCATCGTTTTTGAGGATTTGAAAAAAAAAAAAAAAAAAAAAAACATGGGTTATAGCCCATCGTTTTTTGAAATTTTGAAAAAATAAATAACCTCGTTTTTCATCATTTTTGAACATGGGCTATAGCCCATGCCGTACGGCATAATATAGCACGCCGTTTTTCATCATTTTTGAGGATTTGAAAAAAATTAAAAAAAAAATAACCATGGGTTATAGCCCATCGTTTTTTGAAATTTTGAAAAAAAAAATTAACCTTGTTTTTCTTCATTTTTGAACATGGGCTATAGCCCATACCGTATGGCATACTATAGCACGCCGTTTTTCATCATTTTTGAGGATTTGAAAAAAATTAAAAAAAAAAAAAAAACATGGGTTATAGCCCATCGTTTTTTGAAATTTTGAAAAAATAAATAACCTCGTTTTTCATCATTTTTTAACATGGGCTATAGCCCATACCGTACGGCATAATATAGCACGCCGTTTTTCATCATTTTTGAGGATTTGAAAAAAATGAAAAAAAAAAAAACATGGGTTATAGCCCATCGTTTTTTGAATTTTTTTATTGTATAGCAGTGGCTCACAGCCTCAGCCTGATGACCTCAAAAGTCTCATATCTCCCCTGAGCCATAGGCAGTTGCTTTGGCTTAGTGGTTAAGATGTTGTCCTTCAGTGCAGGTGACCTGTGTTCGATTCCTGGGTGTTACACTCTGATGAACGTGATTCTATGTTCAACTCTTGATTCTTTCAACTTTACTATCTGAAGGCTAACATACAAAAGATCGCTTCAACAGTACAAAGAGGCAGATGTTACTGAGTGATGGTGTAGTAGGGGTTATTCCGCACAGAGAGTTCATTTTCAAATCCCACTCTTCCTAAAGTTTAACGCTAGTTATTGAGCTTCATTTACTGCTATTCTAGCAGTGGCTCACAGCCTCAGCCTGATTACCTCAAAACTCTAATTGTCGTAGTGGTTAAGATGTTGGCTTTCCACGTGGGAGACCAGGGTTCGATTCCCGGCTGTTACACTATCATATAAAAGAAGACCTCAACAGTGCTAAGAAACATCTGATTAATATGATTCTGTGTTATTTAAACTTTACTAACTGAAGGCTAACGAACAAAAGATCACTTCAAAATGACCAGGAGACTTTGCCTGAGAGTGTCTGACTGATGGTGCAATGGTCTAATCATCAGGCTTTCAGTACAGACATTCCATGTTCAAGTCCTGTTCCTCCTACAGCTCAATGCTGCAGTAATTTGAACTTTTCAAGGCTTGAATGAAAAATAAAAACTCAAAAGCACCAGGAGACATCTGCTGAATGCTCAAAGGTGCCTTGGCGTAATGGTGTGGAGCGCTTGACCTGTTGCCTCTGCTACAGGCAGTTGGCAGGTTCAAGTCCCATGTCATGACATCAAGGTGCTGGAGGACCATCGGGAGAGGGTGCTCTCTCCCCCTGTTTCCTGAGATGTAACGGTTGGGGCTTATGTCTGAAAGAACCCTGTCCAGCTAACCTTTTACCATGAAAATGTCCAATTTAACATACTCTTACCACCTCTCAGTTTGCCCTTTTCCAACTGGCCTGGAAGCCAGACATAAAAGAGGGACTTTCCAACCAAGTTTTGGCCCAGTATGCAAATACACAGACTATTCTTTCTGTCAGATGATGGGCCAAATTGCTATTTTATTTTTAAACGTTTGACCTAATTCTTATCTGTAAAATTTTAGGTGGACAGGGTTCTTTCAAACATAACCCCCAACTGCTACCTTTCAGGAAACAGGGGGAGAGAGCACCGTCTCCCGATGGTCCTCACTAGTACCTTGCATGGGACTTGAACCTGCAGGCAGGTGGTAGCAGAGGCTACCGATCAAGCACACCACACCATTGAGCTAAGGCACCTTGGGGCAATCAGCAGATGTCTCCTGGTGCTTATGAGTTTTTATTTTTTATTCTAGCCTTGAAAAGTTCAAATTACTGCAGCATTGGTTGAGTATTAGTTTTGAACCAGTAACCTTTGGATTATGATATTATCCAATTTATCCACGTGTCCTACTAGGTATTATTGGATTTATCCACCAGGCCAATTAACGGCACTCAGTACTAGGTGTTGGCGATTTGAAACAGCAACATCCTATGTCGGGTTTGAACTGGCACACTTATACTAGGTATACTACGGATAACATCTGACTTACCCGCTGGGCCACTTAACGGCACACAATCATGGTGAATTTCCGGGCTGCTTTAAAGTTGTCCTTCTGAAAGTCAGTGTGCAAAGTAAAGTGTCACAGTGCCACATGAGTAATGTGGGATTTGAACCCTGGACCTGTGGCTCCCAAGGACAGCCTCTCATCACACTGAGCTAACTGCTGGTTACTACAACAAAGCTTTTCTGTGATGTAAGTGTGTAAAGCAAAGTGTCACAGTAAAGACTGGGGTGGGATTGCACCCTGGACATTTTTTTATTTGTTTGAACTTGAGTTCAAACAAAAAAACAGATCACGTGGCAGCGTTCTAACACACTGAGGCACTGGTTCCAGACAAATCACTGCTTTTTTGTTTGTTTTCTTCTCCTGAAATTGGTCTTGAAAGTAAAGACTTGAGTGGGGTTTGAACTCCCCATCTCCCGATCACGTGGCAGCGATCTAACACACTGAGCCAATGGTTCCAGACAATTCACACTGCTTTTTTGTTTCTTTTCTTCTATCAGACTTAGTCCAGTACCTGCCTGTAGACCTTCTCGCAATTTGGTGTTGGGGAATTTCTCACTTGAACTGAGTCAATAGGTCCCTAGACATGAACAATCAACGAGGTGCTCGTCCGCCATAGTGCCACGAATGGCGCAATGGCCACATCAAATACAGTATGGCCATCATCGGCTATGATGAAAATACAACTTTTTTTGTTTCTGGGTTTATTTGCACATGTAATACACATGACTAATTGAGGCATGTGGAATTCATTTCTGATACTATTTTAATCATTTTGGGTGATATTAACCTTGAAAGGTCATGGTCACGGTCATTTCGCTATTCTAAAGACATTGGCCATTGTTAGGAGTAAAAATAAGTGAAATAATTTCAACTAATTCTGACATTTTTCGTCTTTTTCTCAAATCCTCAAAAATGATGAAAAACGGCGTGCTTATAGTATAGCCCATGGTCAAAAATTATGAAAAACGAGGATTTGAAAAAAATACGAAAATCACTCCGAGACCATGGGCTATAGTCCATTGTCTCGAGTGATTTTCGTCTTTTTTTCAAATCCTCAAAAATGATGAAAAACGGCTTGCTATAGTATGCCGTCTGAGATGGGCTACAGCCCATGGTTAAAAATTATGAAAAACGAGGATTTGAAAAAAAGACGAAAATCACTCCGAGACCATGGGCTATAGTCTCACCTCAAGACCTGGAACAATTCATGCACGCTTTCATATCCTCCCGTCTAGACTATTGCAATGCACTCTACACCACTCTTAGCCGCTCATCACTATCCCGACTTCAACTAATACAAAACTCCGCAGCCAGAATCTTCACAAACACAAACCGCAGGGCACATACTGTATGACTACAGTATTAGCCGCACTACACTGGCTCCCTATTAAAGCCAGAATTGTTTTTTCCTAAAACCAATGTCAGATCTCTCAGGTCCTCCAGCAAAGGTCTGCTAGAAATACCTGCGTCCAAGTTGAAAACTAAGGGTGACCGGGCTTTCACTGTGGTAGCTCCTACCCTATGGAATGCCTTGCCTCTGGCATTGAAAAATGCTGAATCAGTTGACTGTTTTAAGAGACTCCTAAAGACTCATTTATTCCGTAAATATTTCTCCCATGTACCTTTGACCTGAGCCATTTTATAGCCTATAGTCTTTGTTCTGCCTTGTTTTATTTTTGTTCTGCTCATTTATATTGTCACACTGTATTTGTTCTGTTTTTTCTGTGCTTCTATTTGTTTTTACTGTGTCAATTGTTCAGCACCTTGTAGCTTTGCTTCGAAAGGTGCTTTATAAATAAAATGTACTTACTTTCTTACATGCTGGAACTTTTGAAATGTTTTGTAGTTTTTGAGTTATTTAACTTAAACGCCCAATGCATTCTCAATGGCAATAGCACAAACTTTGGCATGCTACAAGTCCTACATGCTTACACCTAGAAACCCCATTCAAGCCTATTTAGGTTCATCTTACGGTAGACATGTTTGCCTGAAAATGAATCTTTGAAATGTTTCATAGTTTTAGAAATATAGTGCTTTCAAATTTATAATGGGGGTCAAATTTATAAAGGGTTTCTGTCATTATCTATTTGGCTATTTGTACACAACCAGCACATTGCCTCACTGGGTAAAGAGCCTGCCTAGGAATCTGGAGGCCATGGGTTCAAGTCCCATCTTTTTACTTTGAAATGTTTTGTAGTTTCTGAGTTATTTAACTTAAACGCCCAATGCATTCTCAACGACAATAGCACAAACTTTGGCATGCTACTAGTCCTACATACTTACACCAATTTACCCAAACGTAGCGCTGCTGAACTGACCTAGTACTAGCTGCACCAATGTGTGCACTAGCTGAGAATATCACTGAGCACAGAGAGTTGTTACAGCCAGGTTTAAGTAGCCAAGCCAGGTAATTGTAGAATGAAGAACACAACAGCCAGGTGATTGCCAGGACACACCTCCCCACAAGCAGAGTGCAGCTCCAACCTGAAGGACAAACAAGCAGAGAGCACAGAGAGACAAGACAAGCCCGCTGCCATGACAGGAAAAAACCAAGACCAGTCAGTCGATTCGGCGCGCTCCGAATAGTAGGGAGTATGTTCTTTTTTTAATTAAACATACTAAAAGCTTTTTTCAAAATTTAATAAACAAGAAATGAACGGGGACAGAGATTTTGCGATCACGTGATCTCATGTTTCTCTGTGTGACAGAGAGTGCTCATTACCCCCGTTCTTCACCAACTCCACTGGCTACCCATCAAATACCGCATAGATTACAAGATCCTCCTCAACACATTCAATGCCATCCATAACCTCTCCCCCCCATACCTGTCTGATCTCATCCATATCAACACTCCCACCCGGTCACTCAGGTCTGCCTCCTCCACCAACCTCACTGTTCCCCCAGCTCGTTTGTCCACCATGGGGGGTAGAGCTTTCAGCCGCTCTGCCCCTCGCCTCTGGAACAGCCTTCCCCCCGACATTCGAAACATGGACTCACTCCCCACCTTCAAATCCCACCTCAAAACTCACCTATTCAGACAAGCTTACTCCCACCTTGAGTAAAAGTCTGCTGCAGGCCTTTGTGTGTATTTTAAACTTGCTTTATTGTATTGTATTTCTTTTCTGTTTTGTTAGGCGACCTTGAGTGACCTGAAAGGCGCCATATAAATAAAACTTATTATTATTATTATTATTATTATTATTATGTTAGTGAAGA